>NW_027423173.1:15000-32500 GCF_048934315.1 Petromyzon marinus
CACACACAGTCACACACACAGTCACACAGTCACACACACAGTCACACACACACAGTCACACACAGTCACACACAGTCACACACACACAGTCACACACAGTCACACAGTCACACACAGTCACACACAGTCACACACACATACAGAGACACACACATACACAGTCACACACACAGTCACACACAGTCATACACACACACAGTCACACACACACAGTCACACAGTCACACAGTCACACACACACACAGTCACACACACACACAGTCACACATACAGTCACACACAGTCACACACAGTCACACACACAGTCAGTCACACACACATACACAGTCACACACACAGTCACACACAGTCATACACACACACACGCACAGTCACACACACACACAGTCACACAGTCACACACAGTCTCACACACACACAGTCACACATACAGTCACACACAGTCACACACAGTCACACAGTCACACACACAGTCACATACATAGTCACACACAGTCACACACACAGACACACACACACAGTCACCCACACACACACAGACACACACACACACAGTCACACACAGTCACACAGTCACACACACAGTCACACACACAGTCACACACAGTCACACACACAGACACACACACACAGTCACCCACACACACACAGACACACACACACACAGTCACACACAGTCACACACACAGTCACACACAGTCACACACACAGACACACACACACAGTCACCCACACACACACAGACACACACAGTCACACACAGTCACACAGTCACACAGTCACACACACAGTCACACACACAGTCACACACAGTCACACACACAGACACACACACAGTCACCCACACACACACAGACACACACACACACAGTCACACACAGTCACACACAGTCACACACAGTCACACACACACACACAGTCACACACAGTCACACACACAGTCACACACAGTCACACACAGTCACACACACAGTCACACACAGTCACACACACACAGTCACACACAGTCACACACAGTCACACACAGTCACACACACACAGTCACACACAGTCACACACACAGTCACACACACAGTCACACACAGTCACACACAGTCACACAGTCACACACAGTCACACACAGTCACACACACAGTCACACACAGTCACACACACAGTCACACACACACAGTCACACACAGTCTCACACACACACAGACACACACAGACACACACAGACACACACACACAGTCACACACAGTCACCCACAGTCACACACACACACAGTCACACACACAGTCACACACAGTCACCCACACATACACACAGTCACCCACACACACACAGACACACAGACACACACACACACACACAGACACACACACAGACACACACATACACATACACACACAGACACACACACAGACACACACACAGTCACCCACACACACACAGACACACACACAGAGACACACACAGACACACACAGACACAGTCACACACAGTCACCCACACATACACAGACACACAGTCACCCACACACACACAGTCACACACACAGAGACACACACGGTCACACACAGTCACCCACACATACACACAGTCACCCACACACACACAGACACACAGTCACCCACACACACACAGTCACACACAGTCACCCACACATACACACAGTCACCCACACACACACAGACACACAGTCACCCACACACACACAGAGACACACACAGACACACACACACACAGACACACACAGACACACAGAGACACACAGACACACACACAGAGACACAGTCACACACAGTCACCCACACATACACAGACACACAGTCACCCACACACACACAGTCACACACACAGAGACACACACGGTCACACACAGTCACCCACACATACACACAGTCACCCACACACACACAGACACACAGTCACCCACACACACACAGTCACACACAGTCACCCACACATACACAGAGACACACACAGACACACACACACAGACACACACATACACAGAGACACACACACACAGACACACATACACAGACACACACAGTCACACAGTCACCCAAACACACACACACACAGACACACACACAGACACACAAACACAGATACACACACACACAGAGACACACACACACAGAGACACACACACACACAGAGACACACACACACGCAGACACACAGACACCCAAACACAGACACTCACTCACCCACTCACTCATACACTCACTCATACACTAACTCATACACTCACTCACTCATTCACTCACTCATACACTCACTCACTCATACACTCACTCATACACTCACTCACTCATACACTCACTCACTCACATTCTCACTCATACACTCACTCACTCATACACTCACACACTCACTCACTCACACACTCACTCATACACTCACTCACTCACACACTCACTCACTCATACACTCACTCACTCACTCATACACTCATACACTCACTCACTCACACACTCACTCATACACTCACTCACTCATACACTCACTCATACACTCACTCATACACTCACTCACTCATACACTCATACACTCACTCATACACTCACTCATACACTCACTCACTCATACACTCACTCACACACTCATACACTCACTCATACACTCACTCACTCATACACTCATACACTCACTCACTCATACACTCACTCACTCATACACTCACCCACTCATACACTCACTCACTCACTCATACACTCACTCACTCATACACTCACTCACTCATACACTCACTCATACACTCACTCACTCATACACTCACTCATACACTCAGTCAGTCACTCACTCACTCATACACTCACTCACTCATACACTCACTCACTCATACACTCACTCACTCACTCATACACTCATACACTCACTCACTCACACACTCACTCATACACTCACTCACTCATACACTCACTCATACACTCACTCATACACTCACTCACTCATACACTCATACACTCACTCATACACTCACTCATACACTCACTCACTCATACACTCACTCACACACTCATACACTCACTCATACACTCACTCACTCATACACTCATACACTCACTCACTCATACACTCACTCACTCATACACTCACCCACTCATACACTCACTCACTCACTCATACACTCACTCACTCATACACTCACTCACTCATACACTCACTCATACACTCACTCACTCATACACCCACTCACTCACTCAAACACTCACTCACTCACTCATACACTCACTCACTCATACACTCACTCATACACTCACTCACTCATACACTCACTCACTCATACACTCACTCACACACTCATACACTCACTCACTCACACACTCACTCATACACTCACTCACTCATACATTCACTCACTCATACACTCACTCAATCATACACTCACTCACTCATACACTCACTCACTCACTCATACACTCACTCACTCATAAACTCACTCACTCATACACTCACTCAGTCATACACTCACTCACTCATACACTCACTCATACACTCACTCATACACTCATACACTCACTCACTCATACACTCACTCACTCATACACTCACTCACTCATACACTCACTCATACACTCACTCATACACTCACTCATACACTCACTCACTCATACACTCACTCACTCACTCAAACACTCACTCACTCATACACTCACTCATACACTCACTCACTCACACACTCACTCATACACTCACTCATACACTAACTCACTCATACACTCACTCATACACTCACTCATACACTCACTCACTCATACACTCACTCACTCATACACTCACTCAATCATACACTCACTCACTCATACACTCACTCACTCACTCATACACTCACTCACTCATACACTCACTCACTCATACACTCACTCACTCATACACTCACTCACTCATACACTCACTCATACACTCACTCATACACTCACTCATACACTCATACACTCACTCACTCATACACTCACTCACTCATACACTCACTCACTCATACACTCACTCATACACTCACTCATACACTCACTCATACACTCATACACTCACTCACTCATACACTCACACACTCACTCACACACTCACTCATACACTCACCCACTCATACACTCACTCACTCATACACTCACTCACTCACTCAAACACTCACTCACTCATACACTCACTCATACACTCACTCATACACTCATACACTCACTCATACACTCACTAACTCACTCATACACTCACTCACTCATACACTCACTCACTCATACACTCACTCATACACTCACTCACTCACCAACACTCACCACCACTCACCACTCACCGTGTTGGAGAATGCAAGGTCCAGCTTCCAAATCCCGCCCGACTCATCCTGCACGCGCACACACAAAGACAAAGCTCCCCTAGGTAGCCTCTAGCAGCGCTGTAGGGGCAGTGCAGTGTTCTAGGAGTGAGTAGCAGCACCGCCTATGATATACACACAGACACTCACGCACAGAAACACACACACACAGATACTCACACACAGACACAAACAGACACACACTCACACAGACACACACACACACACAGACACACACACACACAGACACTCACACACACACAGACACACACACACAGACACTCACACACACACAGACACTCACACACACACAGACACTCACACACACAAAGACAAAGCTCCCCTAGGTAGCATCTAGCAGCGCTGTAGGGGCAGTGCAGTGTTCTAGGAGTGAGTAGCAGCACCGCCTATGATATACACACAGACACACGCACAGAAACACACACACAGACACACACACACACACTCACACAGACAATCACAAACACACAGACACACACTCACACAGACACACACACACAGACACACGCACAGAAACACACACACAGACACTCACACACACACTCACACAGACACTCACACACACAGACACACACACACAGACACACACACACAGACACTCACGCACAGAAACACACACACAGACACTCACGCAGAGAAACACACACACACAGACACTCACACACACACTCACACAGACACTCACAAACACACAGACACACACACAGACACACACACACAGACACACACTCACACAGACACACACACACAGACACACGCACAGAAACACACACACAGACACTCACACACACACTCACACAGACACTCACAAACACACAGACACACACTCACACAGACACACACACACACAGACACACACTCACACAGACACACAGACACACGCACAGAAACACACACACAGACACTCACACACACACTCACACAGACACACACACAGACACACACACACACACAGACACACACACACAGACACTCACACACACACAGACACTCACACACACACAGACACTCACACACACAAAGACAAAGCTCCCCTAGGTAGCATCTAGCAGCGCTGTAGGGGCAGTGCAGTGTTCTAGGAGTGAGTAGCAGCACCGTCTATGATATACACACAGACACACGCACAGAAACACACACACACAGACACACACACACTCACACAGACAATCACAAACACACAGACACACACTCACACAGACACACACACACAGACACACACACACACAGACACACGCACAGAAACACACACACAGACACACACACACACTCACACAGACACTCACAAACACACAGACACACACTCACACAGACACACACACACAGACACACGCACAGAAACACACACACACAGACACTCACACACACACTCACACAGACACTCACAAACACACAGACACACACTCACACAGACACACACACACAGACACACACAGACACACACACACTCACACAGACACTCACAAACACACAGACACTCACACACACACAGACACTCACACACACAGAAAGACAAAGCTCCCCTAGGTAGCCTCTAGCAGCGCTGTAGGGGCAGTGCAGTGTTCTAGGAGTGAGTAGCAGCACCGCCTATGATATACACACAGACACACACGCAGAAACACACACACAGACACTCACACACACAAACACACAAACACACAGACACACACTCACACAGACACACGCACAGAAACACACACACAGATACTCACACACAGACACACACTCACACAGACACTCACTCACACAGACACTCACACACAGACACACACACAGACACACACACACACAGACACTCACACACACACACAGACACACACACATACACAGACACTCACACACACAAAGACACTCACACACATACACAGACACTCACACACACACAGACACTCACACACACAGACACTCGCACACACACTCACACAGACACTCACACACACAGACACACACAGACACACACTCACACAAACACTCACACACAGACACACACACACAGACACTCACACACACAGCACACACACACACAGCACACACACAGCACACATACACATACACAGCACACACACAGACACACAGCACACACCCAGACACACTCACACAGATACACACACACAGCACACACACACATACACAGCACACACACAGCACACACACACATACACACACAGACACACAGCACACACACAGACACACAGCACACAGACACACACAGACATAGCACACACAGAGACACACACACACATACACAGACACACACACACATACACAGCACACACAGAGACACACACACAGACACACACACATACACAGAGTGAGTGTATGAGTGAGTGAGGGCGAACCAGCCCTGCTGGCCCTGTGAGTGAGTGTATGAGTGAGTGACTAACTAACTGAGTGACTGACTGAGTGACTAACTAACTAACTGACTGTATGACTGAGTGACTGACTAACTGACTGACTGTATGACTGACTGACTGAGTGTATGAATGACTGACTGACTGAGTGTATGAGTGACTGACTGACTAACTGACTGACTAACTGACTAACTGACTGACTGACTAACTGACTGCTACGACATCACAGCCGCCCCACCCACCTGAGCGAACCAGCCCTGCTGCCCCTGTGAGTGAGTGTATGAGTGAGTGTATGAGTGTATGAGTGACTGACTGACTGAGTGTATGAGTGACTGACTGACTGTATGACTGACTAAGTGTATGAGTGACTGACTGACTGTATGACTGACTGACTGAGTGACTGACTGACTAACTATCTAACTGACTGACATCACAGCCGCCCCACCCACCTGAGCGAACCAGCCCTGCTGCCCCTGTGAGTGAGTGTATGAGTGAGTGTATGAGTGAGTGTATGAGTGAGTGTATGAGTGAGTGTATGAGTGTATGAGTGAGTGACTGACTGACTAACTAACTGGCTAACTGAGTGTATGAGTGACTCACTGACTGACTGAGTGACTAACTAACTAACTGACTGACTAACTAACTGACTGAGTGTATGAGTGAGTGACTAACTAACTGAGTGACTGACTGACTGACTGAGTGACTGACTGACTGACTGAGTGTATAACTGACTGACTGACTGAGTGACTGACTGACTAATTGACTGACTAACTGACTGTATGACTGACTAACTAACTGACTGACTAACTAACTGACTGACATCACAGCCGCCCCACCCACCTGAGCGAACCAGCCCTGCTGCCCCTGTGAGTGAGTGTATGAGTGAGTGAGTGACTGACTGAGTGTATGACTGACTGAGTGTATGAGTGACTGACTGACTGACTGTATGACTGACTGACTGAGTGTATGAGTGACTGACTGAGTGACTGACTGAGTGACTGACATCACAGCCGCCCACCCACCTGAGCGAACCAGCCCTGCTGCCCCTGTGAGTGAGTGTATGAGTGAGTGAGTGACTGACTGTATGACTAACTAACTGACTGACTGAGTGTATGACTGACTGACTGACTGAGTGACTGAGTGACTGACTGACTGACTAACTGAGTGACTGACTGACTGACTGACATCACAGCCGCCCCACCCACCTGAGCGAACCAGCCCTGCTGCCCCTGTGAGTGAGTGTATGAGTGAGTGAGTGTATGAGTGAGTGACTGACTGAGTGTATGACTGACTGACTAACTGACTAACTGACTAACTAACTGACTGACTGAGTGACTAACTAACTGACTGACTGAGTGACTGACTGAGTGACTAACTAACTAACTGACTGACTGAGTGTATGACTGACTGACTGACTGTATGACTGACTAACTGACTGACTGACTAACTAACTAACTGACATCACAGCCGCCCCACCCACCTGAGCGAACCAGCCCTGCTGCCCCTGTGAGTGAGTGTATGAGTGACTGACTGACTGACTGAGTGTATGAGTGACTGACTGACTGACTGTATGACTGACTGACTGACTGACTAACTGACTGACTAACTGACTAACTGACTGACTAACTGACTGACTAACTAACTGACATCACAGCCGCCCCACCCACCTGAGCGAACCAGCCCTGCTGCCCCTGTGAGTGAGTGTATGAGTGACTGACTGACTGACTGAGTGTATGAGTGACTGACTGACTGACTGACTGACTAACTGACTGACTAACTGACTAACTGACTGACTAACTGACTGACTAACTAACTGACATCACAGCCGCCCCACCCACCTGAGCGAACCAGCCCTGCTGCCCCTGTGAGTGAGTGTATGAGTGAGTGAGTGTATGAGTGACTGACTGACTGACTGAGTGACTGACTGAGTGTATGACTGACTGAGTGTATGACTGACTGACTGACTGAGTGTATGACTGACTGACTGACTGAGTGTATGACTGACTGACTGACTGAGTGACTGACTGACTGAGTGACATCACAGCCGCCCCACCCACCTGAGCGAACCAGCCCTGCTGCCCCTGTGAGTGAGTGTATGAGTGAGTGAGTGTATGAGTGAGTGAGTGTATGAGTGACTGACTGACTGACTGTATGACTAACTGACTGACTGACTAACTGACTGAGTGACTGACTGAGTGACTGACTGACTAACTAGCATCACAGCCGCCCCACCCACCTGAGCGAACCAGCCCTGCTGGCCCTGTGAGTGAGTGTATGAGTGACTGACTGACTGACTGAGTGTATAACTGACTGACTGAGTGACTAACTGACTAACTGACTGACTAACTGACTGACTAACTGACTGACTGACTGACTGAGTGACTGACTAACTAACTGAGTGACTGACTGAGTGACTGACATGACAGCCGCCCCACCCACCTGAGCGAACCAGCCCTGCTGGCCCTGTGAGTGAGTGTATGAGTGAGTGTATGAGTGAGTGAGTGTATGACTGACTGTATGACTGACTGACTGACTAACTAACTGACTGACTGAGTGTATGACTGACTGAGTGACATGACAGCCGCCCCACCCACCTGAGCGAACCAGCCCTGCTGGCCCTGAGAGGCCGCCTTTACGAGCCCCAGTAGGCTGGCCCGGGCCCCCAGGCTGAGCTGGTTGAGGGGCTCCACCTCCACGTGGCACCCCAGCTGCGTCTCCGCCGACTCAAACGCCTCCACGTCCCACACCTGCGGGCGCAACCGGTCGCGACGCAACCAGTTGCAACCAGTTGCGACCAGTTGCAACCAGTTGCAACCGGTTGCAACCGGTCGCGACGCAACCAGTTGCAACCAGTTGCAACCGGTTGCAACCGGTCGCGACGCAACCAGTTGCAACCAGTTGCAACCAGTTGCAACCGGTCGCGACGCAACCAGTTGCAACCAGTTGCGACCAGTTGCGACGAAACTCGAACGCGGGCGCAACCGGTTGCGGGCGGCGAGGGGCGACCGTGACGTGTTGTGACGTGTTGTGACGAGGTGTGACGAGGTGTGACGTGGTGTGACGAGGTGTGACGGGGCGTGACGAGGTGTGACGTGTTGTGACGTTTTGTGACGTGTTGTGACGTGGTGTGACGTGTTGTGACGAGGTGTGACGAGGTGTGACGTGTTGTGACGAGGTGTGACGAGGTGTGACGGGGCGTGACGAGGTGTGACGTGTTGTGACGTGGTGTGACGTGTTGTGACGTGATGTGACGAGGTGTGACGAGGTGTGACGAGGTGTGACGTGTTGTGACGAGGTGTGACGAGGTGTGACGTGTTGTGACGAGGTGTGACGAGGTGTGACGTGTTGTGACGAGGTGTGACGAGGTGTGACGTGTTGTGACGTGTTGTGACGAGGTGTGACGAGGTGTGACGTGTTGTGACGAGGTGTGACGAGGTGTGACGAGGTGTGACATGTTGTGACGAGGTGTGATGTGTTGTGACGAGGTGTGACGTGTTGTGACGAGGTGTGACGTGTTGTGACGAGGTGTGACGAGGTGTGACGTGTTGTGACGAGGTGTGACGTGTTGTGACGAGGTGTGACGTGTTGTGACGAGGTGTGACGAGGTGTGACGTGTTGTGACGAAGTGTGACGTGTTGTGACGAGGTGTGACGAGGTTGTGACGTGTTGTGACGAGGTGTGACGAGGTGTGACGAGGTGTGACGTGTTGTGACGAGGTGTGACGAGGTGTGACGAGGTGTGACGTGTTGTGACGAGGTGTGACGAGGTGTGACGTGTTGTGACGAGGTGTGACGAGGTGTGACGAGGTGTGACGTGTTGTGACGAGGTGTGACGAGGTGTGACGTGTTGTGACGTGTTGTGACGAGGTGTGACGAGGTGTGACGTGTTGTGACGTGTTGTGACGAGGTGTGACGTGTTGTGACGAGGTGTGACGAGGTGTGACGAGGTGTGACGTGTTGTGACGAGGTGTGACGTGTTGTGACGAGGTGTGACGTGTTGTGACGAGGTGTGACGAGGTGTGACGTGTTGTGACGAGGTGTGACGTGTTGTGACGAGGTGTGACGTGTTGTGACGTGTTGTGACGTGTTGTGACGAGGTGTGACGAGGTGTGACGTGTTGTGACGAGGTGTGACGAGGTGTGACGAGGTGTGACGTGTTGTGACGAGGTGTGACGAGGTGTGACGTGTTGTGACGAGGTGTGACGTGTTGTGACGTGTTGTGACGAGGTGTGACGAGGTGTGACGAGGTGTGATGAGGTGTGACGTGTTGTGACGAGGTGTGACGAGGTGTGACGAGGTGTGACGTGTTGTGACGTGTTGTGACGAGGTGTGACGTGTTGTGACGAGGTGTGACGAGGTGTGACGAGGTGTGACGTGTTGTGACGAGGTGTGACGTGTTGTGACGTGTTGTGACGAGGTGTGACGAGGTGTGACGAGGTGTGACGTGTTGTGACGAGGTGTGACGTGTTGTGACGAGGTGTGACGTGTTGTGACGTGTTGTGACGTGTTGTGACGAGGAGTGACGTGTTGTGACGAGGTGTGACGAGGTGTGACGTGTTGTGACGAGGTGTGACGAGGTGTGACGTGTTGTGACGTGTTGTGACGAGGTGTGACGTGTTGTGACGAGGTGTGACGAGGTGTGACGAGGCGTGACGTGTTGTGACGTGTTGTGACGAGGTGTGACGTGTTGTGACGTGTTGTGACGAGGTGTGACGTGTTGTGACGAGGTGTGACGAGGTGTGACGAGGTGTGACGTGTTGTGACGAGGTGTGACGTGTTGTGACGTGTTGTGACGAGGTGTGACGTGTTGTGACGAGGTGTGACGAGGTGTGACGTGTTGTGACGAGGTGTGACGTGTTGTGACGTGTTGTGACGAGGTGTGACGAGGTGTGACGTGTTGTGACGAGGTGTGACGAGGTGTGACGAGGTGTGACGTGTTGTGACGAGGTGTGACGTGTTGTGACGTGTTGTGACGAGGTGTGACGAGGTGTGACGTGTTGTGACGAGGTGTGACGTGTTGTGACGTGTTGTGACGAGGTGTGACGTGTTGTGACGTGTTGTGACGAGGTGTGACGTGTTGTGACGTGTTGTGACGAGGTGTGACGTGTTGTGACGAGGTGTGACGTGTTGTGACGAGGTGTGACGAGGTGTGACGTGTTGTGACGTGTTGTGACGTGTTGTGACGAGGTGTGACGTGTTGTGACGTGTTGTGACGAGGTGTGACGTGTTGTGACGTGTTGTGACGAGGTGTGACGTGTTGTGACGAGGTGTGACGAGGTGTCTGACCGCCACGGTGCCGTCGGACGAGGCCGACAGGAGCTCTCCCTCGTGCAGCGCCAGGGCCGTCACCGCGCCCACGTGACACGGGGCCCCGCCCACCCGCGTCACCGCCGCGCGCAGCCACGCCCCCTCCCACAGCAGCAGGGAGCCCTCAGCGGTGCCGCTCACCACCTGGTGGGGGGTGGTGGTGGGTGGGGGTGGGGGTGGGGGGTGGGGTTGGGTGGGGGGTGGGGGTGGGTGGGGGTGGGGGTGGGGGTGGGGGGGTGGGGGGTGGGGGGTGGGGTGGGAGGGGTGGGGGGTGGTCGTGCGTCATCGCAGTCATCATCGTCATAGACACCACCACCATCATAGACACCACCATCACCACTATCACCACCATCACCACCACCACCATCATAGACATCACCACCACCATCACCACCACCACCATAGACACCACCACCACCATCACCATAGACACCACCATCACCACCACCATCACCACCACCACCACCATCACAACCACCACCATCATAGACATCACCACCACCATCACCATAGACACCACCATCACCACCACCATCACCACCACCACCACCATCACAACCACCACCATCATAGACATCACCACCACCATCACCACCACCACCATAGACACCACCACCACCATCACCATAGACACCACCATCACCACCACCATCACCACCACCACCACCATCACAACCACCATCACAACCACCATCACCACCACCCCCACCATCACCACCATAATCCTCACCTTCACTACCATCACCATAACCAACATCACCATCGGAGACACCCCCACCATCACCACCATCACCATCACCACCATCATCATCACCATCACCACCACCACAATCCCTAACGTAGACATCACCACAAGCACCACCGCCACCACTATCACCATCTGTGTGTCTCTGTGTGTGTCTCTGTGTGTCTCTGTGTGTCTCTGTGGGTCTCTGTGTATCTCTGTGTGTCTCTGTGCATCTGGGTCTCTGTGGGTCTCAGTGTGTCTCTGTGTATCTCTGTGAGTCTCTTTGTATCTCTGTGTCTCTGTGTATCTCTGTGGGTCTCTGTGGGTCTCTGTGTATCTCTGTGGGTCTCTGTGTGTCTCTGTGTGTCTCTGTGAGTCTCTGTGTATCTGTGTTTCTGTGAGTCTCTGTGGGTCTCTGTGGGTCTCTGTGTGTCTCTTTGTATCTCTGTGTCTCTGTGTGTCTCTGTGGGTCTCTGTGGGTCTCTGTGTATCTCTGTGGGTCTCTGTGGGTCTCTGTGTGTCTCTGTGGGTCTCTGTGTGTCTCTGTGTGTCTCTGTGTGTCTCTGTGTATCTCTGTGTGTCTCTGTGTGTCTCTGTGTGTCTTTGTGGGTCTCTGTGTATCTCTGTGTGTCTCTGTGCATCTGGGTCTCTGTGGGTCTCAGTGTGTCTCTGTGTATCTCTGTGAGTCTCTTTGTATCTCTGTGTCTCTGTGTATCTCTGTGGGTCTCTGTGGGTCTCTGTGTATCTCTGTGGGTCTCTGTGTGTCTCTGTGTGTCTCTGTGAGTCTCTGTGTATCTGTGTTTCTGTGAGTCTCTGTGGGTCTCTGTGGGTCTCTGTGTGTCTCTTTGTATCTCTGTGTCTCTGTGTGTCTCTGTGGGTCTCTGTGGGTCTCTGTGTATCTCTGTGGGTCTCTGTGGGTCTCTGTGTGTCTCTGTGGGTCTCTGTGTGTCTCTGTGTGTCTCTGTGTGTCTCTGTGTATCTCTGTGTGTCTCTGTGTGTCTCTGTGTGTCTTTGTGGGTCTCTGTGTATCTCTGTGTGTCTCTGTGCATCTGGGTCTCTGTGGGTCTCAGTGTGTCTCTGTGTATCTCTGTGAGTCTCTTTGTATCTCTGTGTCTCTGTGTATCTCTGTGGGTCTCTGTGGGTCTCTGTGTATCTCTGTGGGTCTCTGTGTATCTCTGTGTGTCTCTGTGAGTCTCTGTGTATCTGTGTTTCTGTGAGTCTCTGTGGGTCTCTGTGGGTCTCTGTGTGTCTCTGTGTATCTGTGTATCTCTGTGTGTCTCTGTGAGTCTCTGTGAGTCTGTGTATCTCTGTGTGTCTCTGTGAGTCTCTGTGGGTCTCTGTGAGTCTCTGTGGGTCTCTGTGGGTCTATGTGAGTCTCTGTGTGTCTCTGTGTATCTCTGTGTGTCTCTGTGTGTCTCTGTGGGTCTCTGTGGGTCTCTGTGGGTCTCTGTGAGTCTCTGTGTGTCTGTGTCTCTGTGGGTCTCTGTGTGTCTCTGTGTATCTGTGTCTCTGTGAGTCTCTGTGTGTCTCTGTGAGTCTCTGTGTCTCTGTGTGTCTCTGTGTGTCTCTGTGTATCTCTGTGTGTCTCTGTGAGTCTCTGTGGGTCTCTGTGGGTCTCTGTGAGTCTCTGTGGGTCTATGTGTGTCTCTATGTGTCTTTGTGGGTCTCTGTATGTCTCTGTGTGTCTCTGTGTGTCTCTATGGGTCTATGTGTGTCTCTGTGAGTCTGTGTATCTCTGTGTGTCTCTGTGGGTCTCTGTGGGTCTCTGTGTCTCTCTGTGTCTCTGTGAGTCTCTGTGAGTCTCTGTGGGTCTCTGTGTATCTCTGTGTGTCTTTGTGGGTCTCTGTATGTCTCTGTGTGTCTCTGTGTGTCTCTGTCGGTCTATGTGTGTCTCTGTGAGTCTCTGTGTGTCTCTGTGTGTCTCTGTGAGTCTCTGTGGGTCTCTGTGGGTCTCTGTGAGTCTCTGTGGGTCTCTGTGGGTCTCTGTGAGTCTCTGTGGGTCTATGTGTGTCTCTATGTGTCTTTGTGGGTCTCTGTATGTCTCTGTGTGTCTCTGTGTGTCTCTATGGGTCTATGTGTGTCTCTGTGAGTCTGTGTATCTCTGTGTGTCTCTGTGGGTCTCTGTGGGTCTCTGTGTCTCTCTGTGTCTCTGTGAGTCTCTGTGAGTCTCTGTGGGTCTCTGTGTATCTCTGTGTGTCTTTGTGGGTCTCTGTATGTCTCTGTGTGTCTCTGTGTGTCTCTGTCGGTCTATGTGGGTCTCTGTGTATCTCTGTGTGTCTCTGTGTATCTCTGTGGGTCTCTGTGTGTCTCTGTGAGTCTCTGTGTGTCTCTGTGTGTCTCTGTGGGTCTCTGTGTGTCTCTGTGAGTCTCTGTGTGTCTCTGTGTGTCTCTGTGTATCTCTGTGAGTCTCTGTGGGTCTCTGTGTGTCTCTGTGAGTCTCTGTGTGTCTCTGTGTATCTCTGTGGGTCTCTGTGGGTCTCTGTGTATCTCTGTGTGTCTCTGTGTGTCTCTGTGAATCTCTGTGGGTCTCTGTGTGTCTCTGTGTGTCTTTGTGGGTCTCTGTGTATCTCTGTGTGTCTCTGTGCATCTGGGTCTCTGTGGGTCTCAGTGTGTCTCTGTGTATCTCTGTGAGTCTCTGTGTATCTGTGTTTCTGTGAGTCTCTGTGGGTCTCTGTGGGTCTCTGTGTGTCTCTGTGTATCTGTGTATCTCTGTGTGTCTCTGTGAGTCTCTGTGAGTCTGTGTATCTCTGTGTGTCTCTGTGAGTCTCTGTGTGTCTCTGTGAGTCTCTGTGAGTCTCTGTGAGTCTCTGTGGGTCTCTGTGGGTCTATGTGAGTCTCTGTGTGTCTCTGTGTATCTCTGTGTGTCTCTGTGGGTCTCTGTGGGTCTCTGTGGGTCTCTGTGAGTCTCTGTGTGTCTGTGTCTCTGTGGGTCTCTGTGTGTCTCTGTGTATCTGTGTCTCTGTGAGTCTCTGTGTGTCTCTGTGAGTCTCTGTGTCTCTGTGTGTCTCTGTGTGTCTCTGTGTATCTCTGTGTGTCTCTGTGAGTCTCTGTGGGTCTCTGTGGGTCTCTGTGAGTCTCTGTGGGTCTATGTGTGTCTCTATGTGTCTTTGTGGGTCTCTGTATGTCTCTGTGTGTCTCTGTGTGTCTCTATGGGTCTATGTGTGTCTCTGTGAGTCTGTGTATCTCTGTGTGTCTCTGTGGGTCTCTGTGGGTCTCTGTGTCTCTCTGTGTCTCTGTGAGTCTCTGTGGGTCTCTGTGTATCTCTGTGTGTCTTTGTGGGTCTCTGTATGTCTCTGTGTGTCTCTGTGTGTCTCTGTCGGTCTATGTGGGTCTCTGTGTATCTCTGTGTGTCTCTGTGTATCTCTGTGGGTCTCTGTGTGTCTCTGTGAGTCTCTGTGTCTCTGTGTGTCTCTGTGTGTCTCTGTGTGTCTCTGTGTGTCTCTGTGAGTCTCTGTGTGTCTCTGTGTGTCTCTGTGTATCTCTGTGAGTCTCTGTGGGTCTCTGTGTGTCTCTGTGAGTCTCTGTGTGTCTCTGTGTATCTCTGTGGGTCTCTGTGGGTCTCTGTGTATCTCTGTGTGTCTCTGTGTGTCTCTGTGAGTCTCTGTGGGTCTCTGTGTGTCTCTGTGTGTCTTTGTGGGTCTCTGTGTATCTCTGTGTGTCTCTGTGCATCTGGGTCTCTGTGGGTCTCAGTGTGTCTCTGTGTATCTCTGTGAGTCTCTTTGTATCTCTGTGTCTCTGTGTATCTCTGTGGGTCTCTGTGGGTCTCTGTGTATCTCTGTGGGTCTCTGTGTGTCTCTGTGTGTCTCTGTGAGTCTCTGTGTATCTGTGTTTCTGTGAGTCTCTGTGGGTCTCTGTGGGTCTCTGTGTGTCTCTGTGTATCTGTGTATCTCTGTGTGTCTCTGTGAGTCTCTGTGAGTCTGTGTATCTCTGTGTGTCTCTGTGAGTCTCTGTGGGTCTCTGTGAGTCTCTGTGGGTCTCTGTGGGTCTATGTGAGTCTCTGTGTGTCTCTGTGTATCTCTGTGTGTCTCTGTGGGTCTCTGTGGGTCTCTGTGGGTCTCTGTGAGTCTCTGTGTGTCTGTGTCTCTGTGGGTCTCTGTGTGTCTCTGTGTATCTGTGTCTCTGTGAGTCTCTGTGTGTCTCTGTGAGTCTCTGTGTCTCTGTGTGTCTCTGTAGGTCTATGTGAGTCTCTGTGGGTCTCTGTGGGTCTCTGTGAGTCTGTGTATCTCTGTGTATCTCTGTGTATGTCTGTGTGTCTCTGTGAGTCTCTGTGGGTCTCTGTGTGTCTCTCTGTGTCTCTGTGAGTCTCTGTATGTCTCTGTGGGACTCTATGTGTCTCTGTGGGTCTATGTGAGTCTCTGTGTGTCTCTGTGTGTCTCTGTAGGCCTATGTGAGTCTCTGTGGGTCTCTGTGTATCTCTGTGTATCTCTGTGTGTCTCTGTGAGTCTCTGTGGGTCTCTGTGGGTCTCTGTGAGTCTGTGTATCTCTGTGTGTCTCTGTGAGTCTCTGTGGGTCTCTGTGTGTCTCTGTGTGTCTTTGTGTATCTCTGTGAGTCTCTGTGTGTCTCTGTGGGTCTCTGTGTGTCTCTGTGTGTCTCTGTGGGTCTCTGTGGGTCTCTGTGGGTCTCTGTATGTCTCTGTGTATCTCTGTGAGTCTCTGTCTCTGTGGGTCTCTGTGAGTCTGTGTGTATCTCTGTGTGTCTCTGTGGGTCTCTGTGGGTCTCTGTATATCTCTGTGTGTCTCTGTGTATCTCTGTGGGTCTCTGTGGGTCTCTGTGGGTCTGTGTATCTCTGTGTG
>NW_027423173.1:37500-86874 GCF_048934315.1 Petromyzon marinus
GTACACCCACCACCGGAGTGGAAGAATGGCAGGCACATCTTACAGATGACTAGTCGATGGTCAGTGGGCAGATCAGCTCCACGGTAGGTCCTGGTGTCAAGGACATGGGCTCGCATTCGCTGTTCCGTCACTATGTAGTCCAGCAGATGGTCTTGCTTGGACCCGGCATGCATCCATGATGTGGTGTGGATGCGCCGATGCCGGAACAGCGCGTTGGTAATTACAAGCCCATGAGCTGCACAAAAATCTAGCAGACTCCTGCCGTTGTTATTGAGCTGATCTGGCCCATGCCTTCACTCCAGGCCAGATGCTAGCATCATGACCAAATCGCGCATTGAAGTCACCCAACAAGATGACTCTATCCCGAGGAGCCACTTTAGCTAGCACCTGTGACAGGAGGTCATAGAAGGCATCTGACTCATCGGCTTTGCCTGCATCCTTCCACGGATGTTCATCTTCAGTGGGGGCATAAGTAACCATGACCACAATTCCTCGCCTCCGGTTGATGGGAAGGCGCGCCCAAAGTAGCCTCGGGCTTACAGCTTCCCACACCTCACCGCCACGCTCCCACGCCCCCTTCATTCTTTTGTTCAAAAGAAGAGCCACTCCCTGCTGTTTGGCAGTTTCCTGCCCAGAGTAGAGGACTGTCCACCCCTCATGGTGGCAGGAGCCAGAGCCGGTCCACCGGACCTCCTGAATACCACAGAGATCCAGGCGGTACCGGTCCAGCTCCCGACAGAGGAGTGGCAGCCTCTCCTCCGCAGTGAGCGTTCGAACATTCCACGTGGCCACCCGTAGTGGCTTTTCGTTGTTTCTGGAGGAGCCCCGAAGGTAGGTATTCAATCTCCTGGCTCCGCCAGTTGGGGTTTGGCCAGGAGACGTCATAGACGCCTGGCCCCCCGGGGCCTCCGGCACAAGCTTATTAGTTACATATTTCAGTTAAACTCGTGGTTTAGTGGTAATTAATTGAAGGTGGAGGGGTTACCAGCCCCTCGCACCCGTCCAGAGCCCCCATTTGGCCTCTGTGGTGGTTACAGATGCCACGAGGGGAAAGGCCAATCAAAATTGGCCCTCCCCCCACGGCACTGCCCACGACAGCGTTGCCCGTCCGGCACCGCGAGGAGGTAGGGGGTTGTTTTGCCAGACATCACCACAACCACCACCATCACCACCACCACCATCACCGCCATCACCACCATCATCACCACCGCCACCATCACCGCCATCATCACCACCACCATCACCATCACCACCACCACCATTATCACCACCACCACCACCACCATCACCACCACCACAACCACCGCCATCACCACCATCATCACCACCACCACCACCACCACCACCATCACCACCATCATCACCACCACCACCACCACCACCACCGCCACAACCACCGCCATCACCACCATCATCACCACCACCACCATCACCACCATCACCACCACCGCCATCACCACCACCACCACCACCATCACCACCACCACCATCACCACCACCACCACCACCATCACCACCATCACCACCACCACAACCACCGCCATCACCACCATCATCACCACCACCACCACCACCACCATCACCACCATCACCACCACCACCACCACCACCACCGCCACCACCACCACCACCACCACCATCACCACCATCATCACCATCACCATCACCACCACCACAACCACCGCCATCACCACCATCACCACCACCACCACCATCACCACCATCATCACCACCACCACCACCACCGCCACCACCGCCACCACCATCACCACCATCACCACCACCACAACCACCGCCACCACCACCATCACCACCACCACCACCACCCTCACTTGATGTGGCCAGGCCCTGCCGTGGTGAGTCTGCATGCCGACTCCGCGTGGAAGCGCAGGCTGTGAGTGCCCAGGCCATGGGCCGGCGCTCGGAGCAGCGGCAGCTGCCGGCGCCAGTCCCACACGGTGAGCGTGGCGTTGGGCTGGCCGCTCACGCTCGCAAACAGCCTCACCGCACCGCCACCGCCACTACCACCACCACTACCACCACCGCCACCACCACCAACACCGCCACTACCACCACCGCTACCACCGGCACCACCACTACCACCGCCACTACCACCACCGCTACCACCACCACCACCAACACCGCTACCACCACCGCTACCACCACCGCTACCACCGGCACCACCACTACCACCGCCACTACCACCACCGCTACCACCGCCACTACCACCACTACCACCACCGCTACCACCAACACCGCCACTACCACCACCGCTACCACCACCACCACCACTGCCGCTACCACCCTCTACTACTCCTCCATCTACACCACCAGCCACTGCTACACCACCATCTACACCACCACCTACTGCTACACCACCACCGCTACCACCGCTACCACCACCACTACCACCATCTACACCACCATCTACACCACCACCATCTACACCACCACCATCTACACCACCATCTACACCACCATCTACACCACCATCTACACCACCACCATCTACACCACCACCATCTACACCACCATCTACACCACCATCTACACCACCATCTACACCACCACCGCTACCACCACCGCTACCACCATCTACGCCACCACCATCTACACCACCACCCACTGCTACACCACCATCTACACCACCATCTACACCACCACCATCTACACCACCACCGCTACCACTGCTACCACCACCGCTACCACCATCTACACCACCACCATCTACACCACCACCTACTGCTACACCACCATCTACACCACCATCTACACCACCACCTACTGCTACACCACCATCTACACCACCACCTACTGCTACACCACCACCTACTGCTACACCACCATCTACACCACCATCTACACCACCACCTACTGCTACACCACCATCTACACCACCATCTACACCACCACCATCTACACCTCCTCCATCTACACCACCTCCTCCACCACCTCCTCCTACACCTCCAACGTCATTGTCGTCGTCATCATCATCGTCATCGTTGTCATCGTTGTCATCGTCATCGTCGCCACCATCGAATCTGCCCGGGGGTGCGAACGCCACGCAGGTGAACTCCCTCAGGGCTCCACCTGCAGACAGCAGCACACAGACACACACACAGACACACACACAGACACAGACACACACAGACACACACACAGACACACAGACACACACACACATAGACACAGATAGACACACACACAGACACACACAGACACACAGACACACACACACACAGACACACACAGACACACACACACACAGACACACACACACACAGACACAGATAGACACACACACAGACACACACAGACACACACACACACAGACACACACACACACACACAGACACACACACACACAGACACACAGACACACACACACACAGACACACACACCGAAACACACACAGACACGCATACACAGAGACATACACAGAGAGACACACACAGAGACACACACACAGACACACACACAGACACACATACACAGAGACACAAACAGAGACACACACACAGACACACACACAGACACACACAGACACACACACACACAGACACACACACCGAAACACACACATAGACACACACACAGACACACACACACAGAGACACACACACCCAGAGACACACACACAGACACACACACACACAGACACACACACAGACACACACACACAGACACACACACATACACACACACAGACACACAGACACACACACCGAAACACACACATAGACACACACACCGAAACACACACACAGACACACACACACAGACACACACACACACAGACACACACACAGACACACACAGACACACACACAGACACACACAGACACACATACACACACACACATACACACACACACACACACACAGACACACACACAGACACACACACACACAGACACACACACAGACACACACACAGACACACAGACACACACACAGACACACACAGACACACACAGACACACACACAGACACACAGAGACACACACCACAGTCACACACACACATACACAGACACACACACAGACACACAGACACACACACAGACACACACAGACACACACAGAGACACACACACACAGACACACACACACACACACACTCACACACACAGACACACACACACAGACACACACACAGACACACACACACAGGCACACACACACAGACACACACACACACACATACACACACACACAGACACACACACACAGACACACACACACAGACACACACACACAGAGACACACACACAGACACACACACACAGACACACATACACAAACACACACAGACACACACACACAGAGACACACACAGACACACACACAGAGACACAGACACACAGACAGACACACACACACAGACACACACACACATACACACACACAGACACACACACACAGACACACACACACAGAGACACACACACACAGACACACACACACAGACACACATACACAAACACACACAGACACACACACACAGAGACACACACACACAGACACACACACAGACACACAGACACACTCACACACACAGAGACACACACACAGACACACAGAGACACACACCACAGTTACATGGGAGACGGTATCATGGGAGACGGTGTGTGAGTGTGTGAGTGAGTGTACAGTGAGAGAAATAAGTATTTGATCCCCTGCTGATTTTGTACGTTTGCCCACTGACAAAGAAATGATCAGTCTATAATTTCAACGGTAGGTTTATTTGAACAGCGAGAGACAGAATAACAACAACAACAAAATCCAGAAAAACGCGTGTCAAAAATGTTACAAATTGATTTGCATTTCAATGAGGGAAATAAGTATTTGACCCCCCTCTGCAAAAGACGACTTAGTACTTGGTGGCAAAACCCTTGATGGCAATCACAGAGGTCAGACGTTTTGTTGTAGTTGGCCACCAGGTTTGCAACACATCTCAGGAGGGATTTTGTCCCACTCCTCTTTGCAGATCTTCTCCAAGTCGTGAAGGTTTCGAGGCTGACGTTTGGCAACTCGAACCTTCAGCTCCCTCCACAGATTTTTGTCTACGGGATTAAGGTCTGGAGACTATGCTAGGCCACTCCGGGACCTTGATGTGCTTCTTCTTGAGCCACTCCTTTGTTGCCTTGGCCGTGTGTTTTGGGGTCATTGTCATGCTGGAATACCCATCCACGGACCCATTTCCAATGCCCCTGGCTGAGGGAAGGAGGTCCTCACCCGAGATTTGACGATACATGGCCCCCGTCCATCGTCCCTTTGATGCGGTGAAGTTGTCCTGTCCCCTAAGCAGAAAAACACCCCCAAAGCATAATGTTTCCACCTCCATGTTTGACGGTGGGGGATGGTGTTCTTGGGGTCATAGGCAGCCATTCCTCCTCCTCCAAACACGGCGAGTTGAGTTGATGCCAAAGAGCTCCATTTTGGTCTCATCTGACCACAACATTTTCACCCAGTTGTCCTCTGAATCATTCAGATGTTCATTGGGAAACTTCAGACGGGCATGTATTGGTGCTTTCTTGAGCAGGAGGATCTTGCGGGCGCTGCAGGATTTCAGTCCTTCACGGCGTAGTGTGTCACCAATTGTTTTCTTGGTGACTGTGGTCCCAGCTGCCTTGAGATCATTGGCAAGATCCTCCCGTGTCGTTCCGGGCTGATTCCTCACCGTTCTCACGATCATTGCAACTCCACGAGGCGAGATCTTGCATGGAGCCCCAGGCCGAGGGAGATTGACAGTTCTTTTGTGTTTCTTCCATTTGCGAATAATCGCACCAACTGTTGTCACCTTATTCTTAGTTTTTTCGGTAAAGTCACGTTGAAGAGAAACAACAAAATAACAAAATATATATATTATATATATATTTTATATATATATTTTGTTATTTTGTTGTTTCTCTTCAACGTGACTTTACCGAAAAAACTAAGAATATGAATTACTGCAGTCACGAAAGCTTTAAATCAAAAATGTTGTCACCTTCTCACCAAGCTGCTTGGCAATGGCCTTGTAGCCCATTCCAGCCTTGTGTAGGTCTACAATCTTGTCCCTGACATCCTTGGAGAGCTCTTTGGTCTTGGCCACGGTGGAGAGTTTGGAATCTGATTGATAGATTGCTTCTGTGGACAGGTGTCTTTTAAACAGGTAACAAGCTGAGATTAGGAGCACTCCCTTTAAGAGTGTGCTCCTAATCTCAGCTCGCTACCTGTATAAAAGACACCTGGGAGCCAGAAATCTTTCTGATTGAGAGGGGGTCAAATACTTATTTCCCTCATTAAAATGCAAATCAATTTATAACATTTTTGACATGCGTTTTTCTGGATTTTCTTGTTGTTATTCTGTCCCTCACTGTTCAAATAAACCTACCATTAAAATTATAGACTGATCATTTCTTTGGCAGTGGGCAAACGTACAAGATCAGCAGGGGATCAAGTACTTTTTTCCCTCACTGTATGAGTGAGTGTATGAGTGAGTGAGTGTATGAGTGAGTGAGTGTATGAGTGAGTGAGTGTGTGAGTGAGTAAGTGTATGAGTGAGTGTATGAGTGAGTGAGTGTATAAGTGAGTTTATGAGTGAGTGAGTATATGAGTCTGTGAGTGAGTGAATGTATGAGTGAGTGAATGTGTGAGTGAGTGAGTGTATGAGTGAGTGTATGAGTGAGTGAGTGTATGAGTGAGTGAGTGTATGAGTGAGTGAGTGTGTGAGTGAGTGTATGAGTGAGTGAGTGTTTGAGTGAGTGAGTGTATGAGTGAGTGAGTGAGTGTATGAGTGTGTGAGTGAGTGTATGAGTGAGTAAGTGTATGAGTGAGTGAGGGAGTGAGTGAGTGTATGAGTGAGTGAGTGTATGAGTGAGTGTATGTGTGAGTGTATGAGTGAGTGAGTGTATGCGTGAGTGTATGAGTGAGTGTATGAGTGAGTGTATGAGTGAGTGTATGAGTGAGTGAGTGTATGAGTGATTGTGTATGAGTGAGTGTATGAGTGAGTGTATGAGTGAGTGAGTGAGTGTATGAGTGTATGAGTGAGTGAGTGTATGAGTGAGTGTATGAGTGAGTGAGTGTATGAGTGAGTGTATGAGTGAGTGAGTGTATGTGTGAGTGAGTGAGTGTGTGAGTGAGTGTATGAGTAAGTGTATGAGTGTGTGAGTGTATGAGTGAGTGAGTGTATGAGTGAGTGAGTGTATGAGTGAGTGTATGAGTGAGTGTATGAGTGAGTGAGTGAGTGTATGAGTGAGTGAGTGTATGAGTGAGTGAGTGAGTGAGTGTATGAGTGAGTGTATGAGTGAGTGTATGAGTGTATGAGTGAGTGTATGAGTGAGTGAGTGTATGAGTGAGTGTATGAGTGTGTGAGTGAGTGTATGAGTGAGTGAGTGTATGAGTGAGTGTATGAGTGAGTGAGTGAGTGTATGAGTGTATGAGTGAGTGAGTGTATGAGTGAGTGTATGAGTGAGTGAGTGAGTGTATGAGTGTATGAGTGAGTGAGTGAGTGTATGAGTGTATGAGTGAGTGAGTGTATGAGTGTATGAGTGAGTGAGTGAGTGTATGAGTGTATGAGTGAGTGAGTGAGTGTATGAGTGTATGAGTGAGTGAGTGTATGAGTGTATGAGTGAGTGTATGAGTGAGTGTATGAGTGAGTGTGTGAGTGAGTGTATGAGTGAGTGTATGAGTGAGTGAGTGTATGAGTGAGTGAGTGTATGAGTGAGTGAGTGTATGAGTGAGTGAGTGTATGAGTGAGTGAGTGTATGAGTGAGTGTATGAGTGAGTGAGTGTATGAGTGAGTGTATGAGTGAGTGAGTGTATGAGTGAGTGTATGAGTGAGTGAGTATATGAGTGAGTGTATGAGTGAGTGTATGAGTGAGTGTATGAGTGAGTGAGTGTATGAGTGAGTGAGTGTATGAGTGAGTGAGTGTATGAGTGAGTGAGTGTATGAGTGAGTGAGTGTGTGAGTGAGTGTATGAGTGAGTGAGTGTATGAGTGAGTGTATGAGTGAGTGAGTGTATGAGTGAGTGTATGAGTGAGTGTATGAGTGAGTGTATGAGTGAGTGAGTGAGTGTATGAGTGAGTGAGTGTATGAGTGAGTGAGTGAGTGTATGAGTGAGTGAGTGTATGAGTGAGTGTATGAGTGAATGTATGAGTGAGTGAGTGTATGAGTGAGTGTATGAGTGAGTGTATGAGTGAGTGAGTGTATGAGTGAGTGAGTGTATGAGTGAGTGAGTGTATGAGTGAGTAAGTGTATGAGTGAGTGAGTGAGTGTATGAGTGAGTGAGTGTATGAGTGAGTGTATGAGTGAGTGAGTGTATGAGTGTGTGAGTGAGTGTGTGAGTGAGTGTATGAGTGAGTGTATGAGTGAGTGTATGAGTGAGTGTATGAGTGAGTGTATGAGTGTGTGAGTGTATGAGTGAGTGAGTGTATGAGTGAGTGTATGAGTGAGTGAGTGAGTGTATGAGTGTATGAGTGAGTAAGTGTATGAGTGGTGAGTGTATGAGTGAGTGAGTGTATGAGTGTGTGAGTGAGTGAGTGTATGAGTGAGTGTGTGTATGAGTGAGTGTATGAGTGTATGAGTGAGTGTATGAGTGTGTGAGTGAGTGTATGAGTGAGTGAGTGTGTGAGTGAGTGTGTGAGTGAGTGTATGAGTGAGTGAGTGAGTGTATGAGTGAGTGTATGAGTGAGTGAGTGTATGAGTGAGTGAGTGTGTGAGTGAGTGTATGAGTGAGTGAGTGTATGAGTGAGTGAGTGTATGAGTGAGTGAGTGAGTGTATGAGTGAGTGAGTGTATGAGTGAGTGAGTGAGTGTATGAGTGAGTGAGTGAGTGTGTGAGTGAGTGAGGTCACGGTGAGGGGTCAGGCCTCACCAGTAAGGCAGCGGTGAGGCTGCAGTGAGGACACTTTGTAGATCACCACCCGGGGCTCCACTCCGCACTCAGCCACAGCCAGGTACCTGTGGCTGGAGTCCACCTGGGCGGCACGGAACCCACGGGCAGCCCTGGTTAGTCGTGCGGTCATCTTTGTGTGTGTCTGTGTGTGTGTCTGTGTCTGTGTGTGTGTGTCTGTGTGTGTGTGACTGTGTGTGTGTCTGTGTGTGTGTGTCTGTGTGTGTCTGTGTGTGTCTGTGTGTGTGTCTGTGTGTGTGTCTGTGTGTGTGTGTCTGTGTGTGTGTGTGACTGTGTGTGTGTCTGTGTGTGTGTGTCTGTGTGTCTGTGTCTGTGTGTCTGTGTGTGTCTGTTTGTCTGTGTCTGTGTGTGTGTATCTGTGTGTGTGTCTGTCTGTGTGTGTGTCTGTGTGTGTGTGTGTCTGTGTGTGTCTGTGTGTGTCTGTGTGTGTGTGTCTGTGTGTGTGTGTCTGTGTGTGTGTTTCCATGTGTGTGTGTGTCTGTGTGTGTGTCTGTGTGTGTCTGTGTGTGTGTGTGTCTGTGTGTGTGTGTCTGTGTGTGTCTGTGTGTGTGTGTCTGTGTGTGTCTGTGTGTGTCTGTGTGTGTGTGTCTGTGTGTGTCTGTGTGTGTGTGTCTGTCTGTGTGTGTGTCTGTGTGTGTGACTGTGTGTGTCTGTGTGTGTGTGTGTCTGTGTGTGTATGTGTGTGTCTGTGTGTGTATGTGTGTGTGTCTGTGTGTGTATGTGTGTGTCTGTGTGTCCCTGTGTGTGTGTGTCTGTGTGTGTCTGTGTCTGTGTGTGCGTGTCATCTCAGTCGACCCGTGGCACCTGGGTCTGCCCCGTGACCTCCTGCCAGCGGGCGTTCGACACTTCACGTGGCCTCAAGGTGCACATAGCCTGGCACAAGCGTCGTGGTGACGTCACCGCCACTTAGTGGCGAATGGCGGTTGTTGTTGTTGTCTATGTGTGTCTGTGTGTGTGTCTGTGTGATCCAATCTCCGACCCCCAGGAACAGGTTTGCAGATTTGCTGAGCATTTCTGTGAGGTCCTGGGGGAGGGGAAATCCCTCAGCCAGGAAAACATCGTGGCACAAAGTGGGGATGACCCTGCTGAGGCTGCGGTGCCTCAAATATTGGAAGAAGTCACCCCCTGTGAGTGGCTCGCTGAGGTGCCATCTGTTGAGGAAGTACTGAAGGCGATCCGGAGTCTGAGACCAGGAAAGGCACCGGGCAGAGATGATCTCCCAAATGAAATGCTGAGGGAGGGTGGCGTTTGTGCACAGACTGCCCTACATTACATCATAACAACAGTCTGGACCACTGGACGGGTTCCGCAGGATTGGAAGGATGCCCTGGTGGTCCCCCTCTTTAAGAAGGGGGACCGCACAGACTGTAACTACAGGGGCATCTCACTCCTCAGTGTGCCGGGAAAGGTCCTGGCATGGATTATTCAACATCGCCTTGCTAGGCATGCTGAGGAGAGGCTTGCGGAGCCCCAATGCGGTTTCAGGAAAGGGCGGTCCTGCACAGATGCCATATTTTCTGTCCGTCTGCTACGGCAGAAATGTAGGGAATTCCAACAAGACCTACATCTCTGCTTTATTGACCTGGTCAAGGCCTATGATACCATCAGTAGGCCTGGGCTCTGGGTTGTTCTTCGTGCTTTCGGAGTCCCTGACCCTCTGCTCATGATCATTAAGGACCTTCATGATGGTGAGCGGGCCCAGGTAAAACTACGTGGACGGGAGTCAGAGCCATTCCCTGTACACCTTGGGGTGCGACAGGGATGTCCTCTGGCTCCCCCATTATTTAACATCTATTTTGACCACGTAGTTCGTGAAGCCTTCAATAGCTGTACCAGGGGAATTTCCATTTGGTACAGATATAATGGGAGGCTGATCGATGCCTGGGTGCGGTCAAGGGATGGCTCCCTATTGCTCAACCACGATATGTATTCTGATGATTTGGCCATAGCTGATCATTCAGAGGAGGAGTTGGAGACGCTGCTGCTGAGACTGGAGCGTGCCACTAAGAGATGGGGCCTTACCATCAGCCCCACCAAAACTAAGCACCTGCCTGGGTATTTTGTAGCATCGGACACTCCACCCCCACAACTCCCAATCGGTGAGGGGGCAGTTGTGGAGAGAGTGGAGAGTTTCCCATACCTGGGCAGTGTGCTTATGACCGGCTCCAGTTTAACAGCAGAGGTCTCACTCCGGATCAGTCGAGCGGCAATATCTTTTCATTGGTTGCGTAACGCTGTGTGGAAGCTACCTGGTCTGTCGCTCCGCACTAAGCTTCAGGTCTTCTCGGCCACAGTCATTCCCTCCCTTCTAATGAAACATCTTCGCCGGTTAGAAACATTTAGGCTGGCCTGCCTACGATCCTTCCTGGGTTTAACCAGACTGGATTGTGTGAGGAGCTCACAAATCCTTGAAAGATCTGGGCAGGGTCCCATTGGTGAGCTCCTCCGGCAGGCAAGGCTGCGATGGCTGGGTCATGTAGCCCGCATGCCCAGCCACCGCATGCCTAAACAGCTTTTGTTCGTCCGGATCGAGGGGGCTAAACGGCGTGATGTGGTACAGGAGGACGTGGAGCTGAGTGGAATTGCCGATGACTGGTACCAGCGGTGTCAAGATCGGCCTCTGTGGAGGAGGCTCGTGAAGGATGCTACTGGGCAGTTGGAGGTAGTCGCCCTTCAACAACAACGGAGGGCGGAGGAGCGACGCTCAGAACAACGAGTGGAGCGCCGGGTGGCTAAAGCACAGCAGGTTGGCACAGTAGGGGGCACAGGTGGTGCATCAGCCAGCCATCTCAGTCAGTCGACCCGTGGCACCTGGGTCTGCCCCGTGACCTCCTGCCAGCGGGCGTTCGACACTTCACGTGGCGTCAGGGTGCACGTAGCCTGGCACAAGCGTCGTGGTGACGTCACCGCCACTTAGTGGCGAATGACGGTTGTTGTTGTTGTCTGTGTGTTTGAGGCAAAAACAACCCCTACCCCGGAGGCCCCGGGGGGCCAGGCGTCTATGACGTCTCCTTGCCAAACCCCAATTGGCGGAGCCAGGAGACTGAATCTCTACCCTCGGGGTTCCTCCAGAAACAACGAAAAACCACTTCGTGTGGCCACGTGGAATGTTCGAACGCTCACTGCGGAGGAGAGGCTGCCACTCCTCTGTCGGGAGCTGGACCGGTACCGCCTGTGGACCGGCTCTGGCTCCTGCCACCATGAGGGGTGGACAGTCCTCTACTCGGGGCAGGAGACTACCAAACAACAGCGAGTGGCTCTTCTTCTGAATAAAAGAATGAAGGGGGCCTGGGAGCGTGGCGGTGAGGTGTGGGAAGCTGTAAGCCACTACTTTGGGCTCGCCTTCGCAATAACCGGAGGCGAGGAGTGGTGATTGTGGTTACTTATGCCCCCATCAGTGGGTGGGTGAGTGGGTGGGTGGATGGGTGAGTGGGTGGGTGGGTGAGTGGATGGGTGGGTGAGTGGGTGAGTGAGTGGGTGGGTGAGTGAGTGGGTGGGTGAGTGGGTGAGTGGGTGAGTGGGTGGGTGAGTGATTGGGTGAGTGAGTGGGTGGGTGAGTGAGTGGGTGAGTGAGTGGGTGAGTGGTTGACTGAGTGAGTGAGTGGGTGAGTGAGTGGGTGGGTGAGTGAGTGAGTGGGTGAGTGGGTGAGTGTGTGGGTGAGTGGGTGAGTGTGTGGGTGAGTGGTTGACTGAGTGGTTGACTGAGTGGTTGACTGAGTGGTTGACTGAGTGGGTGAGTGTGTGGGTGAGTGTGTGGGTGAGTGGTTGACTGAGTGGTTGACTGAGTGGGTGAGTGGTTGACTGAGTGGTTGACTGTGTGGGTGAGTGTGTGGGTGAGTGGTTGACTGAGTGGTTGACTGAGTGGGTGAGTGGTTGACTGAGTGTGTGGGTGAGTGTGTGGGTGAGTGGTTGACTGAGTGGTTGACTGAGTGGTTGACTGAGTGGGTGAGTGTGTGGGTGAGTGTGTGGGTGAGTGGTTGACTGAGTGGTTGACTGAGTGGGTGAGTGGTTGACTGAGTGGTTGACTGAGTGGGTGAGTGGTTGACTGAGTGTGTGGGTGATTGTGTGGGTGAGTGGTTGACTGAGTGGGTGAGTGGTTGACTGAGTGGTTGACTGAGTGTGTGGGTGAGTGGGTGAGTGGTTGACTGAGTGTGTGGGTGAGTGGGTGAGTGGTTGACTGAGTGGGTGAGTGTGTGGGTGAGTGGTTGACTGAGTGGTTGACTGAGTGGTTGACTGAGTGGGTGAGTGGTTGACTGAGTGGTTGACTGAGTGGTTGACTGAGTGGTTGAGTGGTTGACTGAGTGGTTGACTGAGTGGGTGAGTGTGTGGGTGAGTGGTTGACTGAGTGGGTGAGTGGTTGACTGAGTGGTTGACTGAGTGGGTGAGTGTGTGGGTGAGTGGTTGACTGAGTGGGTGAGTGTGTGGGTGAGTGGGTGAGTGGTTGACTGAGTGGTTGACTGAGTGGGTGAGTGGGTGACTGAGTGGTTGACTGAGTGGTTGACTGAGTGGGTGAGTGGTTGACTGAGTGGTTGACTGAGTGGTTGACTGAGTGAGTGGTTGACTGAGTGGTTGACTGAGTGGTTGACTGAGTGGTTGACTGAGTGGGTGAGTGGTTGACTGAGTGTGTGGGTGAGTGTGTGGGTGAGTGTGTGAGTGTGTGGGTGAGTGTGTGGGTGAGTGGGTGAGTGTGTGGGTGAGTGTGTGGGTGAGTGGGTGAGTGTGTGGGTGAGTGTGTGGGTGAGTGTGTGGGTGAGTGTGTGGGTGAGTGTGTGGGTGAGTGGGTGAGTGTGTGGTTGACTGAGTGGTTGACTGAGTGGTTGACTGAGTGGTTGACTGAGTGGGTGAGTGTGTGGGTGAGTGTGTGGGTGAGTGTGTGGGTGAGTGGGTGAGTGTGTGGGTGAGTGTGAGTGTGTGGGTGAGTGGTTGACTGAGTGGTGAGTGTGTGGGTGAGTGTGTGGGTGAGTGTGTGGGTGAGTGGTTGACTGAGTGGGTGAGTGGTTGACTGAGTGGTTGACTGAGTGGTTGACTGAGTGGGTGAGTGTGTGGGTGAGTGTGTGGGTGAGTGTGTGGGTGAGTGTGTGGGTGAGTGGTTGACTGAGTGGGTGAGTGGTTGACTGAGTGGTTGACTGAGTGGTTGACTGAGTGGGTGAGTGTGTGGGTGAGTGGGTGAGTGTGTGGGTGAGTGTGTGGGTGAGTGTGTGGGTGAGTGGGTGAGTGTGTGGGTGAGTGGGTGAGTGTGTGGGTGAGTGGGTGAGTGTGTGGGTGAGTGTGTGGGTGAGTGGTTGACTGAGTGGGTGACTGTGTGGTTGACTGAGTGGTTGACTGAGTGGTTGACTGAGTGGTTGACTGAGTGGGTGAGTGGTTGACTGAGTGAGTGAGTGGGTGAGTGACTGACTGAGTGGGTGACTGAGTGAGTGGTTGACTGAGTGGTTGACTGTGTGGGTGACTTAGTGGGTGACTGTGTGGGTGACTGTGTGGGTGACTGAGTGAGTGGTTGACTGTGTGGTTGACTGTGTGGGTGACTGTGTGGGTGACTGTGTGGGTGACTGCACTCACCGCGATGGCGCTCACCCCCCGGCCGGGTGAGGAGGGGGTGAGGCGGACTTCGTCCGTGCCAGGCCTCATCAGCAGCACGCGGCCCCCCACTGCCACCGCCACCCCCCCCTCACCCCCCCCCTCACCCCCCCCCTCACCCCCCCCCTCACCCCCCCCCTCACCCCCCCCCTCACCACCCCCCGCCCCCACGGCCACGAGGTTGCCACGGCGACCGCACGGGAAGCACAGCACCCGCCCACACAGCCAGCGTCAAGGGTCACGGTGGGCAGGTGGGTGGGTGGAGTGGGTGGGTGGAGTGGGTGGAGTGGGTGGAGTGGGGGTCACGGTGGCCAGGTGGGTGGGTGGGTGGGGTGGGTGGGTGGAGTGGGTGGAGTGGGGTTCACGGTGGCCAGGTGGGTGGGTGGGTGGGGTGGGTGGGTGGGTGGAGTGGGGGTCACGGTGGCCAGGTGGGTGGGTGGGTGGGGTGGGTGGGTGGGTGGGTGGAGTGGGGGTCACGGTGGCCAAGTGGGTGGGTGGGTGGGGTGGGTGGGTGGGGTTCACGGTGGCCAGGTGGGTGGGTGGAGTGGGTGGGTGGGTGGAGTGGGTGGAGTGGGGTTCACGGTGGCCGTGTGGGTGGGTGGGTGGGGTTCACGGTGGCCGTGTGGGTGGGTGGAGTGGGTGGGTGGGGTTCACGGTGGCCGTGTGGGTGGGTGGGGTTCACGGTGGCCGTGTGGGTGGGTGGAGTGGGTGGGTGGGGTTCACGATGTCCGTGTGGGTGGGTGGGTTGACGATGGCCGTGTGGGTGGGTGGAGTGGGTGGGTGGGGTTCACGATGTCCGTGTGGGTGGGTGGGTTGACGATGGCCGTGTGGGTGGGTGGAGTGGGTGGGTGGGGTTCACGATAGTCGTGTGGGTGGGTTGACGATGGCCGTGTGGGTGGGTGGGGTTCACGATGACCGTGTGGGTGGGTGTGTGGAGTGCGTAAGTTGGCGATGTGCAAGATGGACCGTCCCACGTTCAGGTCGACTCAGCCAGAAACAACAAGGATACTGCTCACTCACGAGCTCCAAATCAGAACCTTCACTGCATCCAGCGCCTTCTATTGAGACACACACACACACAGGGTGCCAGGCTAGGTGCACCTAGCACAACTACATGTACACACACACAAACATTGTGTGTGTGTGCCAGGCTAGGTTCACCTAGCACTACTACATATACACACACAGTGTGTGGCAGGCTAGGTGCACCTAGTACTACTACATACACGGAGCTAATGGGGTCTTACACCTGCTAACATAGTTAGCAGGGTCTCTGTGAGTGTGGGTCTCTGTGAGTGTGGGTCTCTATGGGTCTCTATGAGTGTGGGTCTCTGTGAGTGTGGGTCTCTATGCGTCTCTATGAGTATGGGTCTCTATGAGTGTGGGTCTCTGTGAGTGTGGGTCTCTATGAGTGTGGGTCTCTGTGAGTGTGGGTCTCTATGAGTGTGGGTCTCTATGGGTCTGTATGAGTGTGGGTCTCTGTGAGTGTGGGTCTCTATGCGTCTCTATGAGTATGGGTCTCTATGAGTGTGGGTCTCTATGAGTGTGGGTCTCTATGGGTCTCTATGAGTATGGGTCTCTATGAGTGTGGGTCTCTGTGAGTGTGGGTCTCTGTGAGTGTGGGTCTCTATGGGTCTCTATGAGTATGGGTCTCTGTGAGTGTGGGTTTCTATGGGTCTCTGTGAGTGTGGGTCTTTGTGAGTGTGGGTCTCTGTGAGTGTGGGTCTCTATGGGTCTCTATGAGTGTGGGTCTCTGTGAGTGTGGGTCTCTATGGGTCTCTATGAGTATGGGTCTCTATGAGTGTGGGTCTCTATGGGTCTCTATGAGAGTGGGTGTCTATGGGTCTCTGTGAGTGTGGGTCTCTGTGAGTGTGGGTCTCTGTGAGTGTGGGTCTCTATGAGTATGGGTCTCTATGAGTATGGGTCTCTATGAGTATGGGTCTCTATGGGTCTCTGTGAGTGTGGGTTTCTATGGGTCTCTATGAGTGTGGGTCTCTATGAGTATGGGTCTCTATGAGTATGGGTCTCTATGGGTCTCTGTGAGTGTGGGTTTCTATGGGTCTCTATGAGTGTGGGTCTCTATGGGTCTCTATGAGTATGGGTCTCTAAGAGTATGGGTCTCTATGGGTCTCTATGAGTATGGGTCTCTATGGGTCTCTATGAGTGTGGGTCTCTATGAGTGTGGGTCTCTATGAGTGTGGGTCTCTATGAGTATGGGTCTCTATGGGTCTCTATGAGAGTGGGTCTCTATGGGTCTCTATGAGTGTGGGTCTCTATGGGTCTCTATGAGTGTGGGTCTCTATGAGTGTGGGTCTCTATGAGTATGGGTCTCTATGGGTCTCTATGAGTGTGGGTCTCTATGGGTCTCTATGAGAGTGGGTCTCTATGGGTCTCTATGAGTGTGGGTCTCTATGGGTCTCTATGAGAGTGGGTGTCTATGGGTCTCTATGAGTGTGGGTCTCTGTGAGTGTGGGTCTCTGTGAGTGTGGGTCTCTATGAGTGTGGGTCTCTATGGGTCTCTATGAGAGTGGGTGTCTATGGGTCTCTATGAGTGTGGGTCTCTGTGAGTGTGGGTCTCTATGAGTGTGGGTCTCTGTGAGTGTGGGTCTCTATGAATATGGGTCTCTATGGGTCTCTATGAGTGTGGGTCTCTATGAGTGTGGGTCTCTATGAGTGTGGGTCTCTATGAGTGTGGGTCTCTATGGGTCTCTATGAGTATGGGTCTCTATGAGTATGGGTCTCTATGAGTATGGGTTTCTATGAGTGTGGGTCTCTATGAGTGTGGGTCTCTATGGGTCTCTATGAGTGTGGGTCTCTATGAGTGTGGGTCTCTATGAGTATGGGTCTCTATGGGTCTCTATGAGAGTGGGTCTCTATGAGTGTGGGTCTCTATGAGTATGGGTCTCTATGAGTGTGGGTCTCTATGGGTCTCTATGAGAGTGGGTCTCTATGGGTCTCTATGGGTCTCTATGAGTGTGGGTCTCTATGAGTATGGGTCTCTATGGGTCTCTATAAGTATGGGTCTCTATGGGTCTCTATGAGTATGGGTCTCTATGAGTATGGGTCTCTATGGGTCTCTATGAGTATGGGTCTCTATGAGTATGGGTCTCTATGAGTATGGGTTTCTATGAGTGTGGGTCTCTATGAGTGTGGGTCTCTATGGGTCTCTATGAGTATGGGTCTCTATGAGTATGGGTCTCTATGAGTATGGGTTTCTATGAGTGTGGGTCTCTATGAGTGTGGGTCTCTATGGGTCTCTATGAGTATGGGTCTCTATGAGTATGGGTCTCTATGAGTATGGGTCTCTATGGGTCTCTATGAGTGTGGGTCTCTATGAGTATGGGTCTCTATGAGTGTGGGTCTCTATGAGAGTGGGTCTCTATGGGTCTCTATGGGTCTCTATGAGTGTGGGTCTCTATGGGTCTCTATGAGTGTGGGTCTCTATGAGTATGGGTCTCTATGAGTGTGGGTCTCTATGAGTGTGGGTCTCTATGAGTATGGGTCTCTATGGGTCTCTATGAGAGTGGGTCTCTATGGGTCTCTATGAGTGTGGGTCTCTATGAGTATGGGTCTCTATGAGTGTGGGTCTCTATGAGTGTGGGTCTCTATGAGTGTGGGTCTCTATGAGTGTGGGTCTCTATGGGTCTCTATGAGTATGGGTCTCTATGAGTATGGGTCTCTGTGAGTGTGGGTCTCTATGAGTGTGGGTCTCTATGGGTCTCTATGAGTGTGGGTCTCTATGAGTGTGGGTCTCTATGAGTATGGGTCTCTATGGGTCTCTATGAGAGTGGGTCTCTATGAGTGTGGGTCTCTATGAGTATGGGTCTCTATGAGTGTGGGTCTCTATGGGTCTCTATGAGAGTGGGTCTCTATGGGTCTCTATGGGTCTCTATGAGTGTGGGTCTCTATGGGTCTCTATGAGTGTGGGTCTCTATGAGTATGGGTCTCTATGGGTCTCTATAAGTGTGGGTCTCTATGGGTCTCTATGAGTATGGGTCTCTATGAGTGTGGGTCTCTATGGGTCTCTATGAGAGTGGGTGTCTATGGGTCTCTATGAGTGTGGGTCTCTGTGAGTGTGGGTCTCTGTGAGTGTGGGTCTCTGTGAGTGTGGGTCTCTATGGGTCTCTATGAGTGTGGGTCTCTATGAGTGTGGGTCTCTATGAGTATGGGTCTCTATGAGTATGGGTCTCTATGGGTCTCTATGAGTGTGGGTCTCTATGAGTGTGGGTTTCTATGAGTATGGGTCTCTATGAGTATGGGTCTCTATGAGTATGGGTCTCTATGGGTCTCTATGAGTGTGGGTCTCTATGAGTGTGGGTTTCTATGAGTATGGGTCTCTATGAGTATGGGTTTCTATGAGTGTGGGTCTCTGTGAGTGTGGGTCTCTATGAGTATGGGTCTCTATGGGTCTCTATGAGTATGGGTCTCTATGAGTATGGGTCTCTATGAGTATGGGTTTCTATGAGTGTGGGTCTCTATGAGTGTGGGTCTCTATGGGTCTCTATGAGTATGGGTCTCTATGAGTATGGGTCTCTATGAGTATGGGTTTCTATGAGTGTGGGTCTCTATGAGTGTGGGTCTCTATGGGTCTCTATGAGTATGGGTCTCTATGAGTATGGGTCTCTATGAGTATGGGTCTCTATGGGTCTCTATGAGTGTGGGTCTCTATGAGTATGGGTCTCTATGAGTGTGGGTCTCTATGAGAGTGGGTCTCTATGGGTCTCTATGGGTCTCTATGAGTGTGGGTCTCTATGGGTCTCTATGAGTGTGGGTCTCTATGAGTATGGGTCTCTATGAGTGTGGGTCTCTATGAGTGTGGGTCTCTATGAGTATGGGTCTCTATGGGTCTCTATGAGAGTGGGTCTCTATGGGTCTCTATGAGTGTGGGTCTCTATGAGTATGGGTCTCTATGAGTGTGGGTCTCTATGAGTGTGGGTCTCTATGAGTGTGGGTCTCTATGAGTGTGGGTCTCTATGGGTCTCTATGAGTATGGGTCTCTATGAGTATGGGTCTCTGTGAGTGTGGGTCTCTATGAGTGTGGGTCTCTATGGGTCTCTATGAGTGTGGGTCTCTATGAGTGTGGGTCTCTATGAGTATGGGTCTCTATGGGTCTCTATGAGAGTGGGTCTCTATGAGTGTGGGTCTCTATGAGTATGGGTCTCTATGAGTGTGGGTCTCTATAGGTCTCTATGAGAGTGGGTCTCTATGGGTCTCTATGGGTCTCTATGAGTGTGGGTCTCTATGGGTCTCTATGAGTGTGGGTCTCTATGAGTATGGGTCTCTATGGGTCTCTATAAGTGTGGGTCTCTATGGGTCTCTATGAGTATGGGTCTCTATGAGTGTGGGTCTCTATGGGTCTCTATGAGAGTGGGTGTCTATGGGTCTCTATGAGTGTGGGTCTCTGTGAGTGTGGGTCTCTGTGAGTGTGGGTCTCTGTGAGTGTGGGTCTCTATGAGTATGGGTCTCTATGGGTCTCTATGAGTGTGGGTCTCTATGAGTGTGGGTCTCTATGAGTATGGGTCTCTATGAGTATGGGTCTCTATGGGTCTCTATGAGTGTGGGTCTCTATGAGTGTGGGTTTCTATGAGTATGGGTCTCTATGAGTATGGGTCTCTATGAGTATGGGTCTCTATGGGTCTCTATGAGTGTGGGTCTCTATGAGTGTGGGTTTCTATGAGTATGGGTCTCTATGAGTATGGGTTTCTATGAGTGTGGGTCTCTGTGAGTGTGGGTCTCTATGAGTATGGGTCTCTGTGAGTGTGGGTATCTATGAGTGTGGGTCTCTATGAGTGTGGGTCTCTGTGAGTGTGGGTTTCTATGAGTATGGGTCTCTATGAGTGTGGGTCTCTATGAGTGTGGGTCTCTATGAGTGTGGGTTTCTATGGCCCTCTATGGCTCTCTGTGGGTCTGTATTAGTGAGTGAGTGGGTGAGTGAGTGAGTGGGTCAGTGGGTGAGTGAGTGAGTGGATGGGTGGGTGAGTGGGTGGGTGAGTGAGTGGGTGAGTGAGTGAGTGGGTGAGTGAGTGGGTGAGTGGGTGAGTGAGTGAGTGAGCGGGTGAGTGAGTGGCTGAGTGAGTGGGTGAATGGGTGGCTGAGTGAGTGCCTGAGTGAGTGGGTGGGTGAGGGAGTGAGTGGCTGTGTGGGTGGGTGAGTGAGTGGTTGAGCGAGTGGCTGAATGAGTGGCTGAGTGAGTTGGTGAATGGTTGAGTTAGTGGCTGAGTGAGTGGGTGACAGAACGTCAACAAGACCAATCAGCAGTCCCCTTCATAACGTCCCTCATTAATTATCCACATCAGAGTGGATGGGAAAAGTACAAAAAGACAAAGATCCCCCATATAGCCTTAACAGACTGTAGGGGCAAGTGCTGTTAGCGAGCACCTATGAAGGCCGGAACGGCACACGAGGGGGTGGGTGGCCAGCACCACGCCCGACCGCCTTTGTCTCCCCAGTGGCGATGTTTACACACCGCACCAGGTACTCATTTGAGGCTGAGTCGACCTAGGGGAGGCCCGGGACCGGTTCAGATAATCGTCACTGGTGTTGGCCGTGAGCGGGAATCGAACCCGGGTCGCCAGGTTCATAGCGCAGCGTAGCGCTAACCGCTACACTACCGCTACACACACACACAGTAACACACACACAGACATACACACACACAGAACACACACACAGACATACACACACAGAACACACACACACAGACATACACACAGACACACACAAAGAACACACACACAGACACACACACACAGTGATACACAGACATACACACACAGACACACACAGACACACACACAGACATAAACACACACACAGAACACATACAGACATACACACACACAGACATAAACACACACACAGAACACACACACACAGACATACACACACAGACATAAACACACACACAGAACACACACACAGACATACGCACAGACACACACAAAGAACACACACACAGACACACAGTGAGACACACACACAGACATAAACACACACACAGAACACATACAGACATACACACACACAGACATAAACACACACACAGAACACACACACACAGACATACACACACAGACATAAACACACACACAGAACACACACACAGACATACGCACAGACACACACAAAGAACACACACACAGACACACAGTGATACACACACACAGACTCACACACAGACACACACACAGACACACACACACAGACACACATACACACACACAACAACAACCGCCATTCGCCACTAAGTGGCGGTGACGTCACGACGCTTGTGCCAGGCTATGTGCACCATGTGCCCCTTGTACAAGGTGCATATGGTGCACATAGCCTGGCACAAGGTGCACACACACACAGACACAAGCAGGACACAGACAAAGCTCCCCCAGGTAGCCTCTAGCAGGGCTGTAGGGGCAAGTGCAGTGTTAGACACACACAGACAAAGCTCCCCCAGGTAGCCTCTAGCAGGGGCAAGTGCAGTTAGAGACACAGACAAAGCTCCCCCAGGTAGCCTCTAGCAGGGCTGTAGGGGCAAGTGCAGTGTTAGACACACACAGACAAAGCTACCCCAGGTAGCCTCTAGCAGGGCTGTAGGGGCAAGTGCTGTGTTAGACACACAGACAAAGCTCCCCCAGGTAGCCTCTAGCAGGGCTGCAGGGGCAAGTGCAGTGTTAGACACACACAGACAAAGCTCCCCCAGGTAGCCTCTAGCAGGGGCTGCAGGGGCAAGTGCAGTTAGACACACACAGACAAAGCTACTGCAGGTAGCCTCTAGCAGGGCTGTAGGGGCAAGTGCAGTGTTAGACACACACAGACAAAGCTCCCCCAGGTAGCCTCTAGCAGGGGCTGCAGGGGCAAGTGCAGTTAGACACACACAGACAAAGCTACCGCAGGTAGCCTCTAGCAGGGCTGTAGGGGCAAGTGCAGTGTTAGACACACAGACAAAGCTCCCCCAGGTAGCCTCTAGCAGGGCTGTAGGGGCAAGTGCAGTGTTAGACACACACAGACAAAGCTCCCCCAGGTAGCCTCTAGCAGGGGCTGCAGGGGCAAGTGCAGTTAGACACACACAGACAAAGCTACTGCAGGTAGCCTCTAGCAGGGCTGTAGGGGCAAGTGCAGTGTTAGACACACACAGACAAAGCTCCCCCAGGTAGCCTCTAGCAGGGGCTGCAGGGGCAAGTGCAGTTAGACACACACAGACAAAGCTACCGCAGGTAGCCTCTAGCAGGGCTGTAGGGGCAAGTGCAGTGTTAGACACACACAGACAACGCTCCCCCAGGTAGCCTCTAGCAGGGCTGTAGGGGCAAGTGCAGTGTTAGACACACACAGACAAAGCTCCCCCAGGTAGTCTCTAGCAAGGACTGTAGGGGCAAGTGCAGTGTTAGACACACACAGACAAAGTTCCCCCAGGTAGCCTCTAGCAGGGCTGTAGGGGCAAGTGCTGCACCTATGAGGGCTACCGGCACTGTGGCTACACACACAGAGGGGGTGGGTGGCCACCAGCACCACCACGCCCGTCCGCCTTTGTCTCCCCGCCACTGCTACAGCAGCTACTCTCAGTTGAGGCTGAGTCGACCTAGGGTAGGCCCAGATACCGGTTCCAAACACACACACAGACACAAACATCCTCTTTAAACTCAAGGACACTTTCTCTCTCAGACCCTCTCTCTCTCTCTCAGATAAATGAAGTTAAATGTAATACAAAGATTTAATTAAAATGTTTTTATAATTTATAATCACACTGAGGAAGTCACCTGCAACTGCCAGTGACGCCATCTTGTCCACAACGCCGTTGCCACGGCAACCGCGAACTCCACCACGCCCCTCCCCCCCAAGGCTCCACCCCCCTCAGGCTCCACCTCCATCTGAGGCCCCACCCCCACATGTCACACCACGCCCTCCATAGCCCCGCAACCTCCACTCAAGCCCCACCCCTACAGGCCCCACCCCCAACCCTACAGGCTCCACCCCCCCCTTAGGCCCCACCCCATAGAGACCCATAGACTCACATAGAGACCCATAGACTCACATAGAGACCCATAGACTCACAGAGAGACCCATAGACTAGCATAGAGACCCATAGACTAGCATAGAGACCCATAGACTCACATAGACACCCATAGACTAGCATAGAGACCCATAGACTCACATAGAGACCCATAGATTAGCATAGAGACCCACAGACTAGCATAGAGACCCATAGACTCACAGAGAGACCCATAGACTCACATAGAGACCCATAGACTAGCATAGACACCCATAGATTAGCATAGAGACCCATAGACTCACATAGAGACCCATAGACTCACATAGAGACCCATAGACTCACATAGAGACCCATAGACTAGCATAGAGACCCATAGGCTAGCATAGAGACCCATAAACTCGCATAGAGACCCATAGACTCACATAGAGACCCAGACTCACATAGAGACCCATAGACTCACATAGAGACCCATAGACTAGCATAGAGACCCATAGACTCACATAGAGACCCATAGACTCACATAGAGACCCATAGACTCACATAGAGACCCATAGACTCACATAGAGACCCACAGACTCACATAGAGACCCATAGACTAGCATAGAGACCCACAGACTCACATAGAGACATATTGACTCACATAGAGACCCATAGACTCACATAGAGAACCATAGACTAGCATAGAGACCCATAGACTAGCATAGAGACCCATAGACTCACATAGAGACCCATAGACTATCATAGAGACCTATAGACTCACATAGAGACACATAGACTAGCATAGAGACCCACAGACTCACATAGAGACCCATAGACTAGCATAGAGACCCATAGACTCGCATAGAGACCCACAGACTCACATAGAGACCCATAGACTCACATAGAGACCTATAGACTATCATAGAGACCTATAGACTCACATAGAGACACATAGGCTAGCATAGAGACCCATAGACTCACATAGAGACCCATAGACTATCATAGAGACCCATAGACTCGCATAGAGACCCATAGACTAGCATAGAGACCCACAGACTCACATAGAGACACAGACTCACATAGAGACCCACAGACTTACATAGAGGCCCACAGACTCACATAGAGACACAGACTCACATAGAGACCCACAGACTCACATAGAGACCCATAAACTATCAGAGACCCATAGACTCACATAGAGACCCACAGACTCACATAGAGACCCATAAACTATCAGAGACCCATAGACTCACATAGAGACCCACAGACTCACATAGAGACCCATAAACTCACATCGAGACCCATAGACTTACATAGAGACACAGACTCACATAGAGGCCCACAGACTCACATAGAGACCCATAAACTATCAGAGACCCATAGACTCACATAGAGACCCACAGACTCACATAGAGACCCATAAACTATCAGAGACCCATAGACTCACATAGAGACCCATAGACTCACATAGAGACCCACAGACTCACATAGAGACCCATAAACTATCAGAGACCCATAGACTCACATAGAGACCCACAGACTCACATAGAGACCCATAAACTCACATCGAGACCCATAGACTCACATAGAGACCCACAGACTCACATAGAGACCCATAGACTCACATAGAGACCCACAGACTCACGTAGAGACCCATAGACTAGCATAGAGACCCATAGACTCATGTAGAGACCCACAGACTCACATAGAGACCCACAGACTCGCATAGAGACCCACAGACTCACATAGAGACCCCTAGACTCACATAGAAATCCACAGACTCACATAGAGACCCATAGACTCACATAGAGACCCACAGACTCACATACAGACCCACAGACTCACATAGAGACCCATAAACTATCAGAGACCCACAGACTCACATAGAGACCCACAGACTCACGTAGAGACCCATAGACTCACATAGAGATTCATAGACTCACATAGAGACCCACAGACTCACATAGAGACCCACAGACTCACATAAAGACCCACAGACTCACATAGAGGCCCATAGACTCACATAGAGACCCACAAACTATCAAAGACCCATAGACTCACATAGAGACCCATAGAGTCACATAGAGACCCACAGACTAGCATAGAGACCCCTAGACTCACATAGAGACCCATAGACTCGCATAGAGACCCATAAACTATCAGAGACCCACAGACTCACATAGAGACCCACAGACTCACGTAGAGACCCATGGACTAGCATAGAGACCCATAGACTATCATAGAGACCCATAGACTCACATAGAGACCCATAGACTCACATAGAGACCCATAGACTCACATAGAGACCCATAGACTCACATAGAGACCCATATACTAGCATAGAGACCCACAGACTCACATAGAGACCCACAGACTCACATAGAGACCCATAGACTCACACAGAGACCCATAAACTATCAGAGACCCATAGACTCACATAGAGACCCACAGACTCACATAGAGACCCATAAACTATCAGAGACCCATAGACTCACATAGAGACCCACAGACTCACATAGAGACCCATAAACTCACATCGAGACCCATAGACTCACATAGAGACCCATAGACTCACATAGAGACCCAAAGGCTCACATAGAGACCCATAAACTATCAGAGACCCATAGACTCACATAGAGACCCACAGACTCACATAGAGACCCACAGACTCACATAGAGACCCCTAGACTCACATAGAGACCCATAGACTCGCAAAGAGACCCACAGACTCACATAGAGACCCATAGACTCGCATAGAGACCCACAGACTCACATAGAGACCCATAGACTATCGTAGAGACCCATAGACTCACATAGAGACCCACAGACTCACATAGAGACCCACAGACTCACATAGAGACACAGTCTCACATAGAGAACCATAAACTGTCATAGAGACCCATAGAGTCACATAGAGACCCATAGCCTCACATAGAGACCCATAGACTCACATAGAGACCCATAGACTCACACAGAGACCCACAGACTCACATAGAGACCCACAGACTCGCATAGAGACCCACAGACTAGCATAGAGACCCCTAGACTCACATAGAGACCCATAGACTCGCATAGAGACCCACAGACTCACGTAGAGACCCATGGACTAGCATAGAGACCCATAGACTATCATAGAGACCCATAGACTCACATAGAGACCCATAGACTCACATAGAGACCCACAGACTCACATAGAGACCCACAGACTCACATAGAGACACAGTCTCACATAGAGACCCATAAACTATCATAGAGACCCATAGAGTCACATAGAGACCCATAGCCTCACATAGAGACCCATAGACTCACATAGAGACCCATAGACTCACACAGAGACCCACAGACTCACATAGAGACCCACAGACTCGCATAGAGACCCACAGACTAGCATAGAGACCCCTAGACTCACATAGAGACCCATAGACTCGCATAGAGACCCACAGACTCACGTAGAGACCCATGGACTAGCATAGAGACCCATAGACTATCATAGAGACCCATAGACTCACATAGAGACCCATAGACTCACATAGAGACCCATAGACTCACATAGAGACCCATAGAGTAGCATAGAGACCCACAGACTCACATAGAGACCCACAGACTCACATAGAGACCCATAGACTCACATAGAGACCCATAAACTATCAGAGACCCATAGACTCACATAGAGACCCACAGACTCACATAGAGACCCATAAACTATCAGAGACCCATAGACTCACATAGAGACCCACAGACTCACATAGAGACCCATAAACTCACATCGAGACCCATAGACTCACATAGAGACCCATAGACTCACATAGAGATCCAAAGGCTCACATAGAGACCCATAAACTATCATAGAGACCTATAGACTCACATAGAGACACATAGACTAGCATAGAGACCCACAGACTCACATAGAGACCCATAGACTAGCATAGAGACCCATAGACTCGCATAGAGACCCACAGACTCACATAGAGACCCATAGACTCACATAGAGACCCATAGACTATCATAGAGACCTATAGACTCAAATAGAGACACATAGGCTAGCATAGAGACCCATAGACTCACATAGAGACCCATAGACTATCATAGAGACCCATAGACTCGCATAGAGACCCATAGACTAGCATAGAGACCCACAGACTCACATAGAGACACAGACTCACATAGAGACCCACAGACTTACATAGAGACCCACAGACTCACATAGAGATACAGACTCACATAGAGACCCACAGACTCACATAGAGACCCATAAACTATCAGAGACCCATAGACTCACATAGAGACCCACAGACTCACATAGAGACCCATAAACTATCAGAGACCCATAGACTCACATAGAGACCCACAGACTCACATAGAGACCCATAAACTATCAGAGACCCATAGACTCACATAGAGACCCACAGACTCACATAGAGACCCATAAACTCACATCGAGACCCATAGACTCACATAGAGACCCACAGACTCACATAGAGACCCATAGACTCACATAGAGACCCACAGACTCACGTAGAGACCCATAGACTAGCATAGAGACCCATAGACTCACATAGAGACCCACAGACTCACATAGAGACCCACAGACTCGCATAGAGACCCACAGACTCACATAGAGACCCCTAGACTCACATAGAGACCCACAGACTCACATAGAGACCCATAGACTCACATAGAGACCCACAGACTCACATAGAGACCCACAGACTCACATAGAGACCCATAAACTATCAGAGACCCACAGACTCACATAGAGACCCACAGACTCACGTAGAGACCCATAGACTCAGATAGAGACCCACAGACTCACATAGAGACCCACAGACTCACATAGAGACACAGACTCACATAGAGACCCACAGACTCACATAGAGACCCATAAACTATCAGAGACCCATAGACTCACATAGAGACCCACAGACTCACATAGAGACACACAGACTCACATAGAGACACAGTCTCACATAGAGACCCACAGACTCACATAGAGACCCATAAACTATCAGAGACCCATAGACTCACATAGAGACCCACAGACTCACATAGATACCCATAGACTCACATAGAGACCCACAGACTCACATAGAGACCCATAAACTATCAGAGACCCATAGACTCACATAGAGACCCACAGACTCACATAGAGACCCATAAACTATCAGAGACCCACAGACTCACATAGAGACCCACAGACTCACATAGAGACCCACAGACTCACATAGAGACCCATAGACTCACATAGAGACCCATAAACTATCAGAGACCCATAGACTCACATAGAGACCCACAGACTCACATAGAGACCCATAAACTATCAGAGACCCATAGACTCACATAGAGACCCACAGACTCACATAGAGACCCATAAACTATCAGAGACCCATAGACTCACATAGAGACCCACAGACTCACATAGAGACCCATAAACTATCAGAGACCCATAGACTCACATAGAGACCCACAGACTCACATAGAGACCCATAAACTCACATCGAGACCCATAGACTCACATAGAGACCCATAGACTCACATAGAGACCCAAAGGCTCACATAGAGACCCATAAACTATCAGAGACCCATAGACTCACATAGAGACCCACAGACTCACATAGAGACCCACAGACTCACGTAGAGACCCACAGACTCACATAGAGACCCCTAGACTCACATAGAGACCCATAGACTCGCATAGAGACCCACAGACTCACATAGAGCCCCATAGACTCGCATAGAGACCCACAGACTCACATAGAGACCCATAGACTATCATAGAGACCCATAGACTCACATAGAGACCCACAGACTCACATAGAGACCCACAGACTCACATAGAGACACAGTCTCACATAGAGACCCATAAACTATCATAGAGACCCATAGAGTCACATAGAGACCCATAGACTCACACAGAGACCCACAGACTCACATAGAGACCCACAGACTCGCATAGAGACCCACAGACTAGCATAGAGACCCCTAGACTCACATAGAGACCCATAGACTCGCATAGAGACCCACAGACTCACGTAGAGACCCATGAACTAGCATAGAGACCCATAGACTATCATAGAGACCCATAGACTCACATAGAGACCCATAGACTCACATAGAGACCCATAGACTCACATAGAGACCCATAGACTCACATAGAGACCCATAGACTAGCATAGAGACCCACAGACTCACATAGAGACCCACAGACTCACATAGAGACCCATAGACTCACATAGAGACCCATAAACTATCAGAGACCCATAGACTCACATAGAGACCCACAGACTCACATAGAGACCCATAAACTATCAGAGACCCATAGACTCACATAGAGACCCACAGACTCACATAGAGACCCATAAACTCACATCGAGATCCATAGACTCACATAGAGACCCATAGACTCACATAGAGATCCAAAGGCTCACATAGAGACCCATAAACTATTAGAGACCCATAGACTCACATAGAGACCCACAGACTCACATACAGACCCACAGACTCACATAGAGACCCACAGACTCACATAGAGACCCCTAGACTCACATAGAGACCCATAGACTCGCATAGAGACCCACAGACTCACATAGAGACCCATAGACTCGCATAGAGACCCACAGACTCACATAGAGACCCATAGACTATCATAGAGACCCATAGACTCACATAGAGACCCACAGACTCACATAGAGACCCACAGACTCACATAGAGACACAGCCTCACATAGAGACCCATAAACTATCATAGAGACCCATAGAGTCACATAGAGACCCATAGCCTCACATAGAGACCCATAGACTCACATAGAGACCCATAGACTCACACAGAGACCCACAGACTCACATAGAGACCCACAGACTCGCATAGAGACCCACAGACTCACATAGAGACACAGTCTCACATAGAGACCCACAGACTCACATAGAGACCCATAAACTATCAGAGACCCATAGACTCGCATAGAGACCCAGACTCACATAGAGACCCACAGACTCACATAGAGACACAGACTCACATAGAGACCCACAGACTCACATAGAGACCCATAAACTATCAGAGACCCATAGACTCACATAGAGACCCACAGACTCACATAGAGACCCATAGACTCAGATAGAGACCCACAGACTCACATAGAGACCCACAGACTCACATAGAGACACAGACTCACATAGAGACCCACAGACTCACATAGAGACCCATAAACTATCACAGACCCATAGACTCACATAGAGACCCACAGACTCACATAGAGACACACAGACTCACATAGAGACACAGTCTCACATAGAGGCCCACAGACTCACATAGAGACCCATAAACTATCAGAGACCCATAGACTCACATAGAGACCCACAGACTCACATAGATACCCATAGACTCACATAGAGACCCACAGACTCACATAGAGACCCATAAACTATCAGAGACCCATAGACTCACATAGAGACCCACAGACTCACATAGAGACCCATAAACTATCAGAGACCCATAGACTGACATAGAGACCCACAGACTAGCATAGAGACACAGTCTCACATAGAGACCCACAGACTCACATAGAGACCCATAGACTCACTTAGAGACCCATAGACTATCAGAGACCCATAGACTCACATAGAGACCCTTAAACTATCAGAGACCTATAGACTCACATAGAGACTCACAGACTCACATAGAGACCCATAAACTATCAGAGACCCATAGACTCACATAGAGACCCATAGACTCGCATAGAGACCCACAGACTCACATAGAGACCCCTAGACTCACACAGAGACCCATAGACTCACATAGAGACCCACAGACTCACATAGAGACCCACAGACTCACATAGAGACCCATAAACTATCAGAGACCCACAGACTCACATAGAGACCCACAGACTCACATAGAGACCCACGTGTAGTGGAGGCAGACACTTTATTACGTACCCCAATGGGGAAACTACATCATTGGACCTCCTTTGCCAGCATTACATTATAATAATAATAGGGTTTAAAGCTTTCGTGACTGCAATGATTCATCTTATTTGGTTCTTTCGGTAAAGTCACCACGTAGAATGATAATAAAATCATAAATTGATAAAATAAAATAACACAATAATATTCTCACGACGTTTCGGCCACAACACAAGCGGCCTTCATCAGGTGAAGGGGGCGAGACTGTCTGGTAGGACAGCGCTGGAGTGAAAGAGCCACGTTCAGATCACGTGGGGCTGTCTGTGTGAATGTGTGTGTGACTGTGTGTGTGTGTCTGTGTGTGTCTGTGTGAATGTGTGTGTGACTGTGTGTGTGTCTGTGTGTGTGTCTGTGTGTGTCTGTGTGTGTGTGACTGTGTGTGTGTCTGTGTGTGTGTCTGTGTGTGTGTCTGTGTGACTGTGTGTATGACTGTGTGTTACTGTGTGTGTGTATGTGACTGTGTGTATGTCTGTGTGTGTCTGTGTGTGTGTGACTGTGTGTATGTCTGTGTGTGTCTGTGTGTGTGTGACTGTGTGTATGTCTGTGTGTGTCTGTGTGAATGTGTGTGTGACTGTGTGTGTGTCTGTGTGAATGTGTGTGTGACTGTGTGTGTGTCTGTGTGTGTGTGTGTCTGTGTGTGTCTGTGTGTGTCTGTGTGTCTGTGTGTGACTGTGTGTGTTACTGTGTGTCTATGTGTGTCTGTCTGTGTCTGTGTGTGTCTGTGTGTGTTTGTGTGTCTGTGTGTGTCTGTGTGTCTGTGTGTGTCTGTGTGTGCTGCTGTTCTTATTTCTACTCAGTCCGTGGTGACAGCCCTTGCTGTGACTTTGACCTGAGGGGGTTAGGGTGAGACACACACAGACACACACACACAGACACACACAGACACACACACACAGACACACAGACACACACAGTCACACACAGACACAGTCACACACAGACACACACAGACACACACAGACACACAGACACACACACAGACACACACACACAGACACACACACACAGACACAGTCACACACAGACACACACACACACACAGACACACACACAGACACACACACACATACACACACACACAGACACACACGGTCGCACACACAGACACACACACACAGACACACACACAGACACACACACAGTCACACACACACACGGTCACACATACACAGTCACACACACAGACACAGTCACACATACACAGTCACACACACACAGACACACAGACACAGTCACACATACACAGTCACACACACACACAGTGACACACACAGTCACACACACACAGACACAGTCACACATACACAGTCACACACACACAGACACACAGACACAGTCACACATACACAGTCACACACACACACAGTGACACACACAGTCACACACACACAGACACAGTCACACATACACACACACAGACACACAGACACAGTCACACATACACAGTCACACACACACAGTGACACACACAGTCACACACACACAGTGACACACACAGTCACACATACACAGACAACAACAACAACAACCGCCATTCGCCACTAAGTGGCGGTGACGTCACCACGACGCTTGTGCCAGGCTATGTGCACCTTGAGGCCACGTGAAGTGTCGAATGACCGCTGGCAGGAGGTCACGTGACAGACCCAGCAGGTGCCATGGGTTGTGCTGCTGTGCCAGGCTAGGTGCATGAGGTCACGTGACAGACCCAGCAGGTGCCATGGGTTGACTGCTGTGCCAGGCTAGGTGCATGAGGAGGAGGTCACGTGACAGACCCAGCAGGTGACATGGGTTGTACTGCTGTGCCAGGCTAGGTGCATGAGGAGGAGGTCACGTGACAGACCCTGCAGGTGCCATGGGTTGACTGCTGTGCCAGGCTAGGTGCATGAGGAGGTCACGTGACAGACCCTGCAGGTGCCATGGGTCGTGCTGCTGTGCCAGGCTAGGTGCATGAGGAGGAGGTCACGTGACAGACCCAGCAGGTGCCATGGGTTGACTGCTGTGCCAGGCTAGGTGCATGAGGTCACGTGACAGACCCAGCACGTGCCATGGGTTGTACTGCTGTGCCAGGCTAGGTTCATGAGGAGGTCACGGGCCAGACCCAGCAGGTGCCATGGGTTGACTGCTGTGCCAGGCTAGGTGCACGAGGAGGTCACGGGTCAGACCCAGCACGTGCCATGGGTTGTACTGCTGTGCCAGGCTAGGTGCATGAGAAGAAGGTCACGTGACAGACCCTGCAGGTGCCCATGGGTTGTACTGCTGTGCCAGGCTAGGTGCATGAGTAGGAGGTCACGTGACAGACCCTGCAGGTGCCCATGGGTTGTACTGCTGTGCCAGGCTAGGTGCATGAGTAGGAGGTCACGTGACAGACCCTGCAGGTGCCCATGGGTTGTACTGCTGTGCCAGGCTAGGTGCATGAGTAGGAGGTCACGTGACAGACCCAACAGGTGCCCATGGGTTGTACTGCTGTGCCAGGCTAGGTGCATGAGAAGAAGGTCACGTGACAGACCCTGCAGGTGCCCATGGGTTGTACTGCTGTGCCAGGCTAGGTGCATGAGGAGGAGGTCACGTGACAGACCCAGCACGTGCCATGGGTTGACTGCTGTGCCAGGCTAGGTGCATGAGGAGGAGGTCACGGGACAGACCCAGAAGGTGACATGGGTTGTGCTGCTGTGCCAGGCTAGGTGCATGAGGAGGAGGTCACGACTGACTGAGATGACCGGTAGATGCACCACCACGTGTACCCCCTACTGTGCCAGGCTAGGTGCACCAGCTGAACCCCTAAATTGGATCCAACTCGCTGTGCTTTATCCGCCCGGCGCTCCGCTCGTTGTTGTGAGCGTCGATCCTCTGCACCTAGCCTGGCACTGCCCAAAAGCAGCAGCGTCCTTCACGAGACTCCTCCTGCACAGAGGCCGATCTTGACACTGCTGGTACCACTCACCCACCAGGTCACTCACCCACTCACTCATCCACTCACTCACCCACCCACCCACTCACTCACTCATCCACTCACCCACCCACCCACTCACCTACCCACTCACTCACTCACCCACCCACTCACTCACCCACCAAAGCACTCACCCACTCACTCACCCACCCACTCACTCACCCACTCACCCACCCACTGACTCACCCACCAACTCACTCACTCACTCACCCACTCACACACCCACTCACCCACCTACTAACTAACTCACCCACCCACCCACTCACTCACCCACCCACCAACTCACTCACCCACCCACACACTAACCCACTCACCTACCCCACCCACTCATCCACCCACCCACTCATCCACTCAGCCACCCACCCACTCACCCAACAACTCACCCACCCAATCACTCACCCACTCACTCACTCACTCACCCACCCACTCACCCACCCACTCACCCACCAACCCGCTCACCCACTCACCAACCCACTCACCCACCCACTCATCCACCCACTAACCCACCCACCCACCAACCCACCCACTAACAGGAGGAGTGGTGTCCACGTGTAGCTGGGATGGACTCGGCAGGGCACCTGGGGGGAGGAAGTGGGACAGGAGTGCAGTGATCACTGCTGCACAAACACCCACTCAGCTACCCACTCAGCTACCCACTCAGCTACCCACCCACTCACCTACACACTCACCTACTCACTCACCAACACACTCAGCTACCCACTCAGCTACCCACTCAGCTACCCACTCAGCTACCCACTCAGCTACACACCCACTCACCTACACACTCACCAACACACTCAGCTACCCACTCAGCTACCCACTCAGCTACCCACCCACTCACCTACCCACTCACCTACCCACTCAGCTACCCACTCAGTTAACCGTTCAGCTACCCACCTCAGCTACCCACCCACTCACCTACCCACTCAGCTACCCACTCGGCTACCCACTCAGCTACCCACCCACTCAGCTACCCACTCAGCTACCCACTCAGCTACCCACTCACCTACCCACTCAGCTATCCACTCAGCTACCCACTCAGCTACCCACCCACTCACCTACCCCACTCAGTTACCCACTCATCTACACACTCAGCTACCCACTCAGCTACCCACCCACTCACCTACACACTCAGCTACCCACTCAGCTACCAACTCACCCACCCACTCAGCTACCCACTCGCCTACCCACTCAGCCACCCACTCAGCTACCCACTCACTCACCTACCCACTCAGCTACCTACTCAGCTACCTACCCACTCACCTACACACTCAGCTACCCACCCACTCACCTACCCACTCAGCTACCCACCCACTCACCTACACACTCAGCTACCCACTCACCTACCCACTCACCTACCCACTCACCTACACACTCAACTACCCACCCACTCACCTACCCAATCAGCTGCCCGCTCATCTACCCACTCACCTACCCACTCATCTACCCACTCAGCTACCCACCAACTCACCTACCCACTCAGCTACCCACTCACCTACCCAATCACCAACACACTCAGCTACCCATCCACTCACCTACCCACTCAGCTACCCATTCACTCACCCACCCACTCACCTACCCACTCAGCTACCCACCAACTCGCCTACCGACTCAGCTACCCACCCACTCAACTACCCACCCACTCACCTACCCACTCAACTACCTACCCACTCAGCTACCCACTCAGCTACCCACTCACCTACCCACTCACCAACACACTCAGCTACCCACCCACTCAGCTACCCACTCAACTACCCACTCAGCTACCCACGCACCTACCCACTTAACTACCCACCCACTCACCTACCCCACTCGGCTACCCACCCACTCACCTACCCACTCAGCTACCAACCCACTCAGCTACCCACTCACCTACCCACTCAGCTACCCACCCACTCACCAACACACTCAACTACTTACTCACCTAGCCACTCAGCTACCCACTCAGCTACCAACTCACCTACCCACTCAGCTACGCACCAACTCACCTACCCACTCAGCTACCCACTCACCTACCCACTCAGCTACCCACTCACCAACACACTCACCTACCCAATCAGCTACCCACCCAGCTACCCACTCAGCTACCCACCCACTCACCTACACACTCAGCTGCCCACTCACCTACCCACTCAGCTACCCACTCAGCTACCCACCCACTCACCTACACACTCAGCTACCCACTCACCTACCCACTCAGCTACCCACCCACTCACCTACACACTCAGCTACCCACTCACCTACCCACTCACCCACCCCACTCAGCTACCCACTCACCTACCCACTCAGCTACCACTCACCTACCCACTCACTCACCTACCCACTCACTCACCTACACACTCAGCTACCCACTCAGCTACCCACCCACTCACCTACACACTCAGCTACCCACTCACCAACACACTCAGCTACCCACTCAGCTACCCACCCACTCACCTACCCACTCACCTACCCACTCAACTACCCACCCACTCACCTACCCACTCAGCTACCCACCGACTCACCTACCCACTCACCTAGCCACACACTCACCTACCCACTCACCTACCCAACCACTCACCTACCCACTCACCTACCCACTCACGTACACACTCATGCTGGCACTCAACTACCCACTCACCTACCCACCCACTCACCTACCCACTCAGCTACCCACCAACTCACCTACCCACTCACCTAGCCACACACTCACCTACCCACTCACCTACCCACCCACTCACCTACCCACTCACCTACCCACTCACGTACACACTCATGCTGACACTCAACTACCCACTCACCTACCCACCCACTCACCTACCCACTCACCTACCCCCTCACGTAAACACTCATTCTGACACTCAGCAACTCACTCACCTACTCAGCCACTCACTCAGCCACTCACTCTGCCACTCAATCACCTACCCAGCCACTCACTCACCTACACAGCCACTCACTCAGCCACTCACTCTGCCACTCACTCACCTACCCAGCCACTCACTCAGCCACTCACTCACCTACCCAGCCACTCACTCACCTACACAGCCACTCACTCAGCCACTCACTCTGCCACTCACTCACCTACCCAGCCACTCACTCAGCCACTCACTCACCTACCCAGCCACTCACTCAGCCACTCACTCATCTACTCAGCCACTCACTCAGCTACCCAGCCACTCACTCACCTACCCAGCCACTCACTCAGCCACTCACTCACCTACTCAGCCACTCACTCACCTACCCAGCCACTCACTCAGCTACTCACTCACCTACCCAGCCACTCACTCACCTACCCAGCCACTCACTCAGCCACTCACTCACCTACCCAGCCACTCACTCACCTACCCAGCCACTCACTCAGCTACTCACTCACCTACCCAGCCACTCAATCACCTACCCAGCCACTCACTCACCTACCCAGCCACTCACTGAGCCACTCACTCACATACCCAGCCACTCACTCTGCCACTCACTCACCTACCCAGCCACTCACTCAGCTACTCACTCACCTACCCAGCCACTCACTCACCTACCCAGCCACTCACTGTGCCACTCACTCACCTACCCAGCCACTCACTCACCTACCCAGCCACTCACTGTGCCACTCACTCACCTACCCAGTCACTCACTCACCTACCCACCACCCACTCAGCTTCCCACTCCCTCCCACTCTCTCCCACTCTCCCCTCCCACTCTCTCCCCCACACTCTCCCTCCCACTCTCTCCCACTCCCTCCCACTCTCTCCCACTCTCTCCCTCCCACTCTCTCCCTCCCTCCCACTCTCTCCCACTCTCTCCCACTCTTCCCCACACTCTCTCTCCACTCCCTCCCACTCTCCCTCCCACTCCCTCCCACTCTCCCTCCCACTCTCTCCTACTCTCTCTCTCCCACTCCCTCCCACTCTCTCCACTCTCCCTCCCACTCTCTCTCTCTCTCTCCCCCACACACCTCTCTCACTCTCTCTCACTCTCTCCGACTCTCTCACTCTCTCTCTCCCTCCCACTCTCTCCCACTATCCCCCACTCTCTCCCACTCTCTCACTCTCTTCCTCCCACTCTCCCCCACTCTCTCCCTCCCACTCTCTCCCACTCTCTCCAAACTCTCTCCCACTCTCTCCCACTCTCCCCCACTCTCTCACTCTCTCCCCCACTCTCTCCACTCTCTCCCTCTCTCTCTCCCACTCTCCCCCACTCTCTCCCCCACTCCCTCCCACTCTCTCCCACTCTCTCCCACTCTCTCTCTCCCACTCTCTCCCACTCTCTCTCACTCTCTCCCACTCTCCCCCCACTCTCTCCCCCACTCCCTCCCACTCTCTCTCACTCTCTCCCACTCTCTCTCTCCCACTCTCTCCCACTCTCTCTCTCTCCCACTCTCCCTCCCACTCTCTCCCACTCTCTCCCACTCTCTCCCTCCCTCTCTCCCTCACCGATCTCCCCCACACACTCTCTCTCTCCCTCCCACTCTCTCCCTCACACTCCCTCCCACTCTCTCTCCCACTCTCCCCCACTCTCTCCCACTCTCCCCCACTCTCTCCCACTCTCCCTCCCACTCTCACTCTCTCTCCCACTCTCTCTCTCTATCCCACTCTCTCCCACTCTCTCCCACTCTCCCTCCCACTCTCCCTCCCACTCTCCCACTCTCTCCCACTCTCCCTCCCACTCTCTCTCTCTCTCACTCTCTCTCCCACTCTCTCCCACTCTCTCCCACTCTCTCCCACTCTCTCCCACTCTCCCTCCCACTCTCCCTCCCACTCTCCCACTCTCTCCCACTCTCCCTCCCACTCTCTCTCTCTCCCACTCTCTCCCCCACTCTCTCTCCCACTCTCTCCCCCACTCTCTCTCCCACTCTCTCTCACTCTCTCTCCCACTCTCCCTCCCACTCTCCCTCCCACTCTCCCTCCCACTCTCCTCCCACTCTCCCTCCCACTCTCCCACTCTCTCCCACTCTCCCTCCCACTCTCTCTCTCTCCCACTCTCTCTCCCACTCTCTCCCTCCCTCTCACTCTCTCCCTCCCACTCTCCCTCCCTCTCACTCTCTCCCTCTCTCCCTCCCACTCTCTCCCTCCCTCTCACTCTCTCCCTCCCACTCTCCCTCCCACTCTCTCCCCCACTCTCTCCCTCCCACTCTCTCCCTCACCGATCTCCTGGTTGACTTCGGTGCTCCGTGACAGCAGCAGCAGCAGCTGTAGCTGAGAGACCTCCTCAAGGCCACCCAAACACTTCATCAGCAGCATCAGCGTGAAGTCACTGGGGCAGAGACACCGTGAACACCACCCACCCACACTCCCACCCACACTCCCACCCACACTCCCACCCACCCACACTCCCACCCACACTCCCACCCACACTCCCACCCACCCACACTCCCACCCACACTCCCACACTCCCACCCACACTCCCACCCACCCACACTCCCACCCACACTCCCACCCACCCACACTCCCACCCACCCACACTCCCACCCACCCACACTCCCACCCACACTCCCACCCACACTCCCACACTCCCACCCACCCACACTCCCACCCACACTCCCACCCACCCACCCACACTCCCACCCACACTCCCACCCACACTCCCACCCACCCACACTCCCACCCACACTCCCACCCACCCACCCACACTCCCACCCACCCACACTCCCACACTCCCACCCACCCACACTCCCACCCACACTCCCACCCACCCACCCACACTCCCACCCACACTCCCACCCACACTCCCACCCACCCACACTCCCACCCACCCACCCACACTCCCACCCACCCACCCACACTCCCACCCACTCAAACACTTCATCAGCAGCATCAGCATGAAGTCACTGGGGCAGAGACACCGTGAACCCCACCCACCCACACTCCCACCCACACTCCCACCCACCCACACACCCACCCACACTCCCACCCACCCACCCACACTCCCACCCACACTCCCACCCACACTCCCACCCACCCACACTCCCACCCACCCACCCACACTCCCACCCACCCACCCACACTCCCACCCACACTCCCACCCACCCACACTCCCACCCACCCACCCACACTCCCACCCACTCAAACACTTCATCAGCAGCATCAGCATGAAGTCACTGGGACAGAGACACCGTGAACACCACCCACCCACACTCCCACCCCACCCACACTCCCACCCACACTCCCACCCACACTCCCACCCACACTCCCACCCCACACTCCCACCCACACTCCCACCCACACTCCCACCCACCCACACTCCCACCCACACTCCCACCCACCCACACTCCCACCCACACTCCCACCCACACTCCCACCCACCCACACTCCCACCCACCCACCCACACTCCCACCCACACTCCCACCCACACTCCCACCCACACTCCCACCCACACACCCACACTCCCACACTCCCACCCACCCACACTCCCACCCACACTCCCACCCACCCACACTCCCACCCACACTCCCACCCACACTCCCACCCACACTCCCACCCACACTCCCACCCACACTCCCACCCACACTCCCACCCACACTCCCACCCACACTCCCACCCACACACACTCCCACACTCCCACACTCCCACCCACCGTGAACCCCACCCACCCACACTCCCACCCACACTCCCACACTCCCACCCACCGTGAACCCCACCCACCCACACTACCACCCACCCACACTCCCACCCACCGTGAACCCCACCCACCCACACTCCCACCCACCCACACTCCCACCCACACTCCCACCCACCCACCCACACTCCCACCCACACTCCCACCCACACTCCCACCCACACTCCCACCCACCCACACTCCCACACTCCCACCCACACTCCCACCCACACTCCCACACTCCCACCGACACTCCCACCCACCCACACTCCCACCCACACTCCCACCCACACTCCCACCCACCCACACTCCCACACTCCCACCCACACTCCCACCCACACTCCCACCCACCCACCCACACTCCCACCCACCCACCCACACTCCCACCCACCCACACTCCCACCCACCCACACTCCCACCCACACTCCCACCCACACTCCCACCCACACTCCCACCCACACTCCCACCCACACTCCCACCCACCCACACTCCCACCCACCCACACTCCCACCCACCCACCCACACTCCCACCCACCCAAACACTTCATCAGCAGCGCCAGCATGAAGTCACTGGGACAGAGACACCGTGAACACCACCCACCCACACTCCCACCCACCCACACTCCCACCCACCCACACTCCCACCCACACTCCCACCCACCCACCCACACTCCCACCCACCCACACTCCCACCCACCCACCCACACTCCCACCCACACTCCCACCCACACTCCCACCCACCCACACTCCCACCCACCGACACTCCCACCCACCCACACTCCCACCGACACTCCCACCCACCCACACTCCCACCCACACTCCCACCCACACTCCCACCCACCCACACTCCCACACTCCCACCCACACTCCCACCCACACTCCCACACTCCCACCGACACTCCCACCCACCCACACTCCCACCCACACTCCCACCCACACTCCCACCCACACTCCCACCCACACTCCCACCCACACTCCCACCCACACTCCCACCCACACTCCCACCCACACTCCCACCCACACTCCCACCCACCCACACTCCCACCCACACTCCCACCCACACTCCCACCCACACTCCCACCCACCCACCCACACTCCCACCCACACTCCCACCCACACTCCCACCCACACTCCCACCCACCCACACTCCCACACTCCCACCCACACTCCCACCCACACTCCCACCCACACTCCCACCCACCCACACTCCCACCCACACTCCCACCCACACTCCCACCCACACTCCCACCCACCCACCCACACTCCCACCCACACTCCCACCCACACTCCCACCCACACTCCCACCCACCCACACTCCCACACTCCCACCCACACTCCCACCCACACTCCCACACTCCCACCGACACTCCCACCCACCCACACTCCCACCCACACTCCCACCCACACTCCCACCCACCCACACTCCCACACTCCCACCCACACTCCCACCCACACTCCCACCCACCCACCCACACTCCCACCCACCCACCCACACTCCCACCCACCCACACTTCCACCCACCCACACTCCCACCCACACTCCCACCCACCCACACTCCCACCCACCCACACTCCCACCCACACTCCCACCCACCCACACTCCCACCCACACTCCCACCCACACTCCCACCCACCCACCCACACTCCCACCCACTCAAACACTTCATCAGCAGCGTCAGCATGAAGTCACTGGGACAGAGACACCGTGAACACCACCCACCCACACTCCCACCCACCCACACTCCCACCCACACTCCCACCCACACTCCCACCCACACTCCCACCCACACTCCCACCCACACTCCCACCCACCCACACTCCCACCCACCCACCCACACTCCCACCCACACTCCCACCCACACTCCCACCCACACTCCCACCCACACACCCACACTCCCACACTCCCACCCACCCACACTCCCACCCACACTCCCACCCACCCACACTCCCACCCACACTCCCACCCACCCACACTCCCACCCACACTCCCACCCACCCACACTCCCACCCACACTCCCACCCACCCACACTCCCACACTCCCACCCACCCACACTCCCACCCACACTCCCACCCACCCACACTCCCACCCACACTCCCACCCACCCACACTCCCACCCACACTCCCACCCACCCACACTCCCACCCACACTCCCACATTCCCACCCACCCACACTCCCATCCACACTCCCACCCACCCACCCACACACACTCCCACCCACACTCCCACCCACCCACCCACCCACACACACAGAGACACCGTGAACACCACACACACAGAGACACCGTGAACACCACACACACAGAGACACCGTGAACACCACACACACAGAGACACCGTGAACACCGCACACACAGAGACACCGTGAACACCACACACACAGAGACACCGTGAACCCCACCCACACACACAGAGACACCGTGAACACCACAGACACACAGAGACACCGTGAACACCACACACACAGAGACACCGTGAACACCACAGACACACAGAGACACCGTGAAGACCACACACACAGAGACACCGTGAACCCCACACACACACACAGAGACACCGTGAACACCACACACACACAGAGACACCGTGAACACCACACACACAGAGACACCGTGAACACCACACACACAGTGACACCGTGAACACCACACACACAGAGACACCATCAACACCACACACACAGAGACACCGTGAACACCGCACACACAGAGACACCGTGAACACCACACACACAGAGACACCGTGAACACCACACACACAGAGACACCGTGAACACCACAGACACACACTCCCACCCACCGTAAACCCCTCCCACCCACACTCCCACCCACCCACACTCCCACCCACCCACCCACACTCCCACCGTGAACCCCACCCACACTCCCACCCACACTCCCACCCACCCACACTCCCACCCACCCACACTCCCACCCACCCACCCACACTCCCACCCACTGTGAACCGCACCCACACTTCCACCCACCCACACTCCCACCCACCGTGAAACCCACCCACCCACCCACCCACACTCCCACCGTGAACACCACCCACCCACACTCCCACCGTGAACCCCACCCACCCACACTCCCACCCACCGTGAACCCCACCCACCCACACGGTCACCGTGAAACCCACCCACTCACACTCCCACCCACCCACACTCCCACCCACCCACACTCCCACCCACACTCCCACCCACACTCCCACCCACCGTGAACCCCACCCACCCACACGGTCATTGTGAACCCCACCCACTCACACTCCCACCCACCGTGAACCCCACCCACACACACTCCCACCCATCCACACTCCCACCCACCCACACTCCCACCCACCCACACTCCCACCCACCCACACTCCCACCCACCCACCCACACTCCCACCCACACTCCCACCCACACTCCCACCCACACTCCCACCCACACTCCCACCCACCCACACTCCCACCCACCCACACTCCCACCCACACTCCCACCCACCCACACTCCCACCCACACTCCCACCCACCCACACTCCCACCCACACTCCCACACTCCCACCCACCGTGAACCCCACCCACCCACACTCCCACCCACACTCCCACACTCCCACCCACCGTGAACCGCACCCACTCACACTCCCACCCACCCACACTCCCACCCACACTCCCACCCACCCACCCACACTCCCACCCACACTCCCACCCACACTCCCACCCACACTCCCACCCACACTCCCACCCACCCACACTCCCACCCACCCACACTCCCACCCACACTCCCACCCACCCACACTCCCACCCACACTCCCACCCACCCACACTCCCACCCACACTCCCACACTCCCACCCACCGTGAACCCCACCCACCCACACTCCCACCCACACTCCCACACTCCCACCCACCGTGAACCCCACCCACCCACACTCCCACCCACTGTGAACCCCACCCACCCACACGGCCACCGTGAACCCCACCCACCCACCCACACGGCCACCGTGAACCCCACCCACCCACACGGCCACCGTGAACCCCACCCACCCACACGGTCACCGTGAACCCCACCCACCCACCCACACGGCCATCGTGAACCCCACCCACCCACCCACACGGCCACCGTGAATCCCACCCACCCACACTCCCACCCACTGTGAACCCCACCCACCCACACGGCCACCGTGAACCCCACCCACCCACACGGTCACCGTGAACCCCACCCACCCACCCACACGGCCACCGTGAACCCCACCCACCCACACGGCCACCGTGAACCCCACCCACCCACACGGTCACCGTGAACCCCACCCACCCACCCACACGGCCACCGTGAACCCCACCCACCCACCCCCCCACTCACCTGTGAGTGTTGTGAAGGAGCTTCATGAGATCCGCGGTCTGAACGCTCTCACCACTGATGCCCTGATCTCTGTTATCAGTGATGCCCTGATTTCTGTCGTCAGTGATCCCCTGATCTCTGTCGTCACTGATGCCCTGATCTCTGTCGTCAGTGATTCCCTGATCTCTGTTGTCACTGATGCTCTGATCTCTGATATCAGTGATGCCCTGATCTCTGTCGTCACTGATGCCCTGATCTCTGTTATCAGTGATGCCCTGATCTCTGTTATCAGTGATGCCCTGATCTCTGTCGTCAGTGATGCCCTGATCTCTGTCGTCAGTGATGCCCTGATCTCTGTTGTCACTGATGCTCTGATCTCTGTCGTCAGTGATGACCTGATCTCTGTTATCAGTGATGTCCTGATCTCTGTTGTCAGTGATGCCCTGATGCTGCCCTCCGTTCTGCAGTAGAACGGTGAACGCATCTTGGATTGAGACAACCAGTTCTGTGAAGAGAAACACCACAAATATCACCATCATCACCACCATCATCATCACCACCATCATCACCAGCATTAACGTCACCACCATCATCACCACCATCATAACCATCATCACCATCACAACCATCACCATCATCACCATCATCACCATCACAACCATCACCATCATCACCACCATCATCACCATCATCATCACCATCATCACCAGCATTAACATCACCACCATCATCACCACCATCATCATCACCATCATCATCATCACCACCATCATCACCACCACCATCATCACCACCACCACCATCACCACCACCATCACTACCATCACCATCACCACCACAACCATCAACACCATCATCATCACCACAACCATCACCATCACCACCACCATCACCACCACCACCATCACCACCACCACCATCACCACCACCATCACCACCACCATCACCATCATCACCACCATCACCAACACCATCATCACCACCACCATCACCATCATCACCAGCATCACCATCATCACCACCACCACCATCACCATCATCACCACCATCACCACCACCACCACACCATCATCACCACCCCAATCATCACCACAATCACCACCATCACCACCACCACACCACCATCACCACCACCATCATCACCACCACCACAATCACCACCACCATCACCACCACCATCACCACCACCATCACCATCACCACCACCATTACCACCATCACCACCACCACCACCACCACCATCACCACCATCACCACCATCACCATCACCACCACCATCACCACGACCATCACCATCATCACCATCATCACCACCACCATCATCACCACCACCATCATCACCATCATCACCACCACCATCACCATCACCACCATCACCACCATCACCACCACCATCACCACCACCACCATCACCACCACCACCACCATCACCACCACCATCACCATCATCACCACCATCACCAACACCATCATCACCACCACCATCACCATCATCATCACCAGCATCACCATCATCACCACCATCACCATCATCACCACCATCACCACCACCACCACACCATCATCACCACCCCAATCATCACCACAATCACCACCATCACCACCACCACACCACCATCACCACCACCATCATCACCACCACCACAATCACCACCACCATCACCACCACCATCACCATCACCACCACCATTACCACCATCACCACCACCACCACCATCACCACCATCACCACCATCACCATCACCACCACCATCACCACCACCATCACCATCATCACCATCATCACCACCACCATCATCACCACCACCATCACCACCACCATCACCACCACCACCACCATCATCACCATCACCACCACCACCATCACCAGCAGCAGTGACACGGCCATCGTGAAGCTCACCCACCCACCAACCCACCCACCTCACCCACCAACCGACCCACCCACCCACCACCCACCAACCCACCGACCCACCCCACCCACCCACCCAACCCACCAACCCACCCACCTCACCCACCCACCAACCCACCCACCTCACCCACTAACCCACCCACCTACCACCCCACCCACCAACCCACCCACCAACTCACCCACCAACCCACCCACCCACCTCACCCACCAACTGACCCACCCACCCACCAACCCACCCACCAACCCACCCACCAACCCACCCACCCACCAACCCACCCACCAACCCATGCACCAACTCACCCACTAACCCACCCACCCACCAACCCACCCACCTCACCCACCAACCGACCCACCAACCCACCCACCCACCTCACCCACCAACCCACCCACCTCACCCACCAACCCACCCACCAACCCACCCACCAACCCACCCACCTCACCCACCAACCCACCCACCCACCCACCAACCCACCCACCAACTCACGCACCAACCCACCCACCTCACCCACCAACCCACCCACCCACCTCACCCACCAACCCACCCACCAACCCATCAACCCACCCACCCACCAACCCATGCACCAACTCACCTACCCCACCCACTAACCCACCTCACCAACCCACCCACCAACCCACCCACCAACCCACCCACCTCACCCACCAACCGACCCACCCACCCACCACCCACTAACCCACCGACCCACCCCACCCACCCACCCAACCCACCAACCCACCCACCTCACCCACCCACCAACCCACCCACCTCACCCACCAACCCACCCACCTACCACCCCACCCACCAACCCACCCACCACCTGACCCACCAACCCCACCCACCTACCTCACCCACCAACTGACCCACCCACCCACCAACCCACCCACCAACCCACCCACCAACCCACCCACCCACCAACCCACCCACCAACCCATGCACCAACTCACCCACTAACCCACCCACCCACCAACCCACCCACCTCACCCACCAACCGACCCACCAACCCACCCACCCACCTCACCCACCAACCCACCCACCCACCTCACCCACCAACCCACCCACCAACCCACCCACCAACCCACCCACCTCACCCACCAACCCACCCACCAACTCACGCACCAACCCACCCACCCACCTCACCCACCAACCCACCCACCCACCTCACCCACCAACCCACCCACCAACCCACCAACCCACCCACCCACCAACCCATGCACCAACTCACCCACCCCACCCACTAACCCACCTCACCAACCCACCCACCAACCCACCCACCAACCCACCCACCCCACCCACCAACCAACCCACCCACCTACCACCCCACCCACTAACCCACCCACCAACCCACCCACCTCACCCACCAACCCACCCACCCACCAACCCACGCACCAACTCACCCACCCCACCCACTAACCCACCTCACCAACCCACCCACTAACCCACCCACCTACCAACCCACGCACCAACTCACCCACCAACCCACCCACCCACCAACCCACCCAACAACCCACCCACCTACCACCCCACCCACCAACCCACCCACCAACCCACCCACCTTCGTAACAGAAGAGAAGTTGGAATGCGTGGAGGAATTTCAGGAGGTGAAGTTTCCCAGAATCTTCATTGTGCAACACCACCCTGGGCAGCATACAGACAGAGACAAAGGTCCCCCAGGTAGCCTCCAGCAGGGATGTGGGGGCAAGTGCAGTGTCACACACAGACACACTCAGACACACACAGACACACACTCAGACACTCACAGACACACACAGACACTCACAGACACACACAGACACACACACAGACACACTCACAGACACTCACAGACATACACAGACACACACAGACACTCAGACACACACAGACACACACAGACACACTCACAGACACTCACAGACACACACAGACACACACAGACACTCAGACACACACAGACACACACAGACACACACAGACACTCACAGACACAACACTCGCAGACACTCACAGACACACACAGACACACACAGACACTCACACAGACAATCACAGACACTCACACAGACACTCACAGACACACACAGACACACACAGACACTCACAGACAGAGACAAAGGTTCCCCAGGTAGCCTCCAGCAGGGATGTGGGGGCAAGTGCAGTGTCACACACAGACACTCAGACACTCACAGACACTCACAGACACACACCGACACTCAGACACTCACAGACACACACAGACGCTCACAGACACACACAGACACTCACAGATA
>NW_027423173.1:86974-124474 GCF_048934315.1 Petromyzon marinus
CCACTCACTCACTCACCGGTCACCCACCCACTCACCCACTCACTCACCACTCACCCACTCACTCACTCACTCACCACTCACCCACTCACTCACTCACCCACTCACTCACTCACTCACCACCTCCTCACTCACTCACCCCACTCACTCACCCACTCACTCACTCACTCACCCACTCACTCACTCACTCACCCACTCACTCACTCACTCACTCACTCACTCACTCACCCACTCACTCACCCACTCACTCACCCACTCACTCCACTCACTCACCCACTCACTCACTCCACTCACCCACCACTCACTCACCCACTCACTCACCCACTCACTCACTCACTCACCCACTCACTCACCCACTCACTCACCCACTCACCCACTCACTCATCACTCACTCACCACCCACTCACTCACTCATCCACTCACTCACTCACTTACTCACCCATTCACTCACACACCCACTCACTCACTCATCCACTCACCCACTCACTCACCCACTCACCCCACTCACTCACCCACTCACTCACCCACTCATTCACTCACTCACCCACTCACCCAATCACTCACTCACCACTCACTCACTCATTCACACACCCACTCACTCACTCACCCACTCACTCACTCACTCACCCACTCACTCACTCACCCACTCACTCACTCACCCACTCACTGTGAGTGTCTGTGTGTGTCTGTGAGTGTCTGTGTGTGTCTGTGTGTGTCTGTGAGTGTCTGATGTGTGTGTCTGTGAGTGTCTGTGAGTGTCTGTGTGTGACACTGCACTTGCCCCCACATCCCTGCTGGAGGCTACCTGGGGGACCTTTGTCTCTGTCTGTATGTGTCTGTGAGTGTCTGTGTGTGTCTGTGAGCGTCTGTGTGTGTCTGTGAGTGTCTGTGTGTGTCTGTGAGTGTCTGTGAGTGTCTGAGTGTGTCTGTGAGTGTCTGAGTGTGTCTGTGTGTGACACTGCACTTGCCCCCACATCCCTGCTGGAGGCTACCTGGGGGACCTTTGTCTCTGTCTGTATGTGTCTGTATGTGTCTGTGTGTGTCTGAGTGTCTGTGAGTGTGTGTGTCTGTGAGTGTCTGTGTGTGTCTGTGTGTGTCTGTGAGTGTCTGTGTGTGTCTAACACTGCACTTGCCCCCACATCCCTGCTGGAGGCTACCTGGGGGACCTTTGTCTCTGTCTGTATGTGTCTGTGTGTGTCTGTGTGTGTGTCTGTGTGTGTCTGTGTGTGTGTCTGTGTGTGTCTGTGTGTGTCTGTGAGTGTCTGAGTGTGTGTCTGTGTGTGTCTGAGTGTGTCTGTGTGTGACACTGCACTTGCCCCCACATCCCTGCTGGAGGCTTCCTGGGGGCCCTTTGTCTCTGTCTGTGAGTGTCTGTGTGTGTCTGTGTGTGTCTGTGAGTGTCTGTGAGTGTCTGAGTGTCTGTGTGTGTGTCTGTGTGTGTCTTGTGTGTCTGTGAGTGTCTGTGTGTCTCTGTCTGTGTGTGTCTGTGTGTGTCTGAGTGTCTGTGAGTGTCTGTGTGTGTCTGTGAGTGTCTGTGTGTGTCTGTAAGTGTCTGTGTGTGTCTGAGTGTCTGTGAGTGTCTGTGAGTGTCTGTGTGTGTCTGAGTGTCTGAGTGTCTGTGTGTGTCTGTGAGTGTCTGTGTGAGTGTTTGTGTGTGTCTGTGTGAGTGTCTGTGAGTGTCTGTGTGTGTCTGTGTGTGTGTGAGTGTCTGTGAGTGTCTGTGAGTGTCTGTGTGTGTCTGTGAGTGTCTGTGTGAGTGTCCGTGTGTGTCTGAGTGTGTGTCTGTGTGTGTCTGTGTGTGACACTGCACTTGCCCCCACATCCCTGCTGGAGGCTACCTGGGGGACCTTTGTCTCTGTCTGTGAGTGTCTGTGTGTGTCTGTGTGTGTCTGTGAGTGTCTGTGTGTGTCTGTGAGTGTCTGTGTGTGTCTGAGTGTGTCTCTGAGTGTCTGTGTGTGTCTGTGTGTGTCTGAGTGTCTGAGTGTCTGTGTGTGTCTGTGAGTGTCTGTGTGAGTGTCTGTGTGTGTCTGTGTGTGTCTGTGTGAGTGTCTGTGAGTGTCTGTGAGTGTGTCTGTGTGTGTGTCTGTGTGTGTCTGTGAGTGTCTGTGTGTGTGTCTTTGTGTGTCTGTGTGTGTCTGTGAGTGTCTGTGTGTGTCTGTGAGTGTCTGTGTGTGACACTGCACTTGCCCCCACATCCCTGCTGGAGGCTACCTGGGGGACCTTTGTCTCTGTCTGTATGTGTCTGTGAGTGTCTGTGTGTGTCTGTGAGCGTCTGTGTGTGTCTGTGAGTGTCTGTGTGTGTCTGTGAGTGTCTGTGAGTGTCTGAGTGTGTCTGTGAGTGTCTGAGTGTGTCTGTGTGTGACACTGCACTTGCCCCCACATCCCTGCTGGAGGCTACCTGGGGGACCTTTGTCTCTGTCTGTATGTGTCTGTATGTGTCTGTGTGTGTCTGAGTGTCTGTGAGTGTGTGTGTCTGTGAGTGTCTGTGTGTGTCTGTGTGTGTCTGTGAGTGTCTGTGTGTGTCTAACACTGCACTTGCCCCCACATCCCTGCTGGAGGCTACCTGGGGGACCTTTGTCTCTGTCTGTATGTGTCTGTGTGTGTCTGTGTGTGTGTCTGTGTGTGTCTGTGTGTGTGTCTGTGTGTGTCTGTGTGTGTCTGTGAGTGTCTGAGTGTGTGTCTGTGTGTGTCTGAGTGTGTCTGTGTGTGACACTGCACTTGCCCCCACATCCCTGCTGGAGGCTACCTGGGGGACCTTTGTCTCTGTCTGTATGCTGCCCAGGGTGGTGTTGCACAATGAAGATTCTGGGAAACTTCACCTCCTGAAATTCCTCCACGCATTCCAACTTCTCTTCTGTTACGAAGGTGGGTGGGTTGGTGGGTGGGTTGGTGGGTGGGTTGGTGGGTGGGGTGGTAGGTGGGTGGGATGGTGGGTGGGTTGGTGGGTGGGTTGGTGGGTTGGTGGATGAGTTGGTGCGTGGGTTGGTAGGTGGGTGGGTTAGTGGGTGGGTTGGTGAGGTGGGTTAGTGGGTGGGGTGGGTGAGTTGGTGCGTGGGTTGGTGGGTGGGTGGGTTGGTGGGTGAGGTGGGTGGGTTGGTGGGTGGGTTAGTGGGTGGGGTGGTAGGTGGGTGGGTTGGTTGGTGGGTGGGGTGGGTGGGTTGGTGGGTGGGTTGGTGAGGTGGGTTAGTGGGTGGGGTGGGTGAGTTGGTGCATGGGTTGGTGGGTGGGTGGGTTGGGTGGGTTGGTGGGTGGGTTGGTGGGTGAGGTGGGTGGGTGGGGTTGGTGGGGTGAGGTGGGTGGGTGGGTGGGTTGGTGCGTGAGTTGGTGGGTGGGTTGGTGGGTGGGTGGGTTGGTGGGTGAGGTGGGTGGGTTGGTGGGTGGGTTGGTGGGTGGGTTGGTGGGTGAGGTGGGTGGGTGGGTTGGTGGGTGAGGTGGGTGGGTGGGTTGGTGGGTGAGGTGGGTGGGTGGGTTGGTGGGTCGGTTGGTGGGTGAGGTGGGTGGGTTGGTGGGTGGGTGGGTTAGTGGGTGAGTTGGTGCATGGGTTGGTGGGTGGGTTGGTGGGTGGGTGGGTTGGTGGGTGGGTTGGTGGGTGGGTTGGTGGGTGGGTGGGTCAGTTGGTGGGTGAGGTGGGTGGGTTGGTGGGTGAGTTGGTGGGTGGGTTGCTGGGTGGGGTGGTAGGTGGGTGGGTTGGTGGGTGAGGTGGGTGGGTTTGGTGGGTGGGTGAGGGTGGGTGGGTTGGTGGGTTGGGTGGGTGGGTGGGGTGGGTCGGTGGGTGGGTGGGTCGGTTGGTGGGTGAGGTGGGTGGGTTGGTGGGTGGGTGAGCTTCACGATGGCCGTGTCACTGCTGCTGGTGATGGTGGTGATGGTGATGGTGGTGGTGATGATGGTGATGATGGTGGTGGTGGTGGTGATGGTGGTGGTGATGGTGGTGGTGATGATGGTGGTGGTGATGATGGTGATGATGGTGATGGTGGTGGTGATGGTGGTGGTGATGGTGATGGTGGTGATGGTGGTGATGGTGGTGGTGGTGATGGTGGTAATGGTGGTGGTGATGGTGATGGTGGTGGTGATGGTGGTGGTGATGGTGGTGTGGTGGTGATGGTGGTGGTGGTGGTGATGGTGGTGGTGGTGATGGTGGTGGTGATGGTGGTGATGGTGGTGATGGTGATGGTGGTGGTGATGGTGGTGTGGTGGTGATGGTGGTGATTGTGGTGATGATTGGGGTGGTGATGATGGTGTGGTGGTGGTGGTGGTGATGGTGGTGATGATGGTGATGGTGGTGATGGTGGTGGTGATGATGGTGTTGGTGATGGTGATGATGGTGATGGTGGTGGTGATGGTGGTGGTGGTGGTGATGGTGGTGGTGGTGATGGTGGTGGTGATGGTGGTGATGGTGGTGATGGTGATGGTGGTGGTGATGATGGTGATGATGGTGGTGGTGATGGTGGTGATGGTGGTGGTGATGGTGGTGGTGATGATGGTGGTGGTGGTGGTGATGGTGGTGGTGGTGGTGGTGATGGTGGTGGTGGTGATGGTGGTGGTGATGGTGGTGATGATGGTGGTGGTGATGGTGGTGATGGTGGTGGTGATGGTGGTGGTGATGATGGTGGTGGTGATGATGGTGATGCTGGTGATGGTGGTGGTGATGGTGGTGGTGATGGTGATGGTGGTGATGGTGGTGATGGTGGTGGTGGTGGTGATGGTGGTAATGGTGGTGGTGATGGTGATGGTGGTGGTGATGGTGATGGTGGTGGTGATGGTGGTGGTGATTGTGGTGGTGGTGATGTGGTGGTGGTGATGGTGGTGGTGGTGCTGGTGGTGATTGTGGTGATGATTGGGGTGGTGATGATGGTGTGGTGGGGTGGTGATGGTGGTGATGATGGTGGTGGTGGTGATGATGGTGATGCTGGTGATGATGGTGATGGTGGTGGTGATGATGGTTTGGTGATGGTGGTGATGAGGTGATGGTGGTGGTGATGGTGGTGGTGATGGTGGTGGTGGTGATGGTGGTGGTGGTGATGGTGGTGGTGATGGTGATGGTTTGGTGTTGATGATGGTGTTGATGGTTGTGGTAGTGATGGTGGTGGTGATGGTGGTGGTGGTGATGAGGGTGGTGGTGATGATGGTGGTGATGATGATGATGGTGATGATGATGGTGGTGATGATGGTGGTGATGTTAATGCTGGTGATGATGGTGATGATGATGGTGATGATGTGTGATGATGGTGGTGATGATGGTGATGGTTGTGATGGTGATGATGGTGATGATGGTGATGGTTGTGATGGTGATGATGGTTATGATGGTGGTGATGATGGTGGTGATGTTAATGCTGGTGATGATGGTGGTGATGATGATGGTGGTGATGATGGTGATATTTGTGGTGTTTCTCTTCACAGAACTGGTTGTCTCAATCCAAGATGCGTTCACCGTTCTACTGCAGAACGGAGGCAGCATCAGGGCATCACTGACAACAGAGATCAGGACATCACTGATAACAGAGATCAGGTCATCACTGACGACAGAGATCAGAGCATCAGTGACAACAGAGATCAGGGCATCACTGACGACAGAGATCAGGGCATCACTGACGACAGAGATCAGGGCATCACTGATAACAGAGATCAGGGCATCACTGATAACAGAGATCAGGGCATCAGTGACGACAGAGATCAGGGCATCACTGATAACAGAGATCAGGGCATCAGTGACAACAGAGATCAGAGCATCAGTGACAACAGAGATCAGGGAATCACTGACGACAGAGATCAGGGCATCAGTGACGACAGAGATCAGGGGATCACTGACGACAGAAATCAGGGCATCACTGATAACAGAGATCAGGGCATCAGTGGTGAGAGCGTTCAGACCGCGGATCTCATGAAGCTCCTTCACAACACTCACAGGTGAGTGGGTGGGTGGGTGGGGTTCACGGTGGCCGTGTGGGTGGGTGGGTGGGGTTCACGGTGGGAGTGTTGGTGGGTGGGTGTGTGGGTGGGTGGGTGGGTGTGGTTCACGGTGGCCGTGTGGGTGGGTGGGGTTCACGGTGTCTCTGTGTGTGTGGTGTTCACGGTGTCTCTGTGTGTGTGGGGTTCACGGTGTCTCTGTGTGTGTGGTGTTCACGGTGTCTCTGTGTGTGTGGGGTTCACGGTGTCTCTGTGTGTGTGTGGTGTCTCTGTGTGTGTGGTGTTCACGGTGTCTCTGTGTGTGTGGGGTTCACGGTGTCTCTTTGTGTGTGGGGTTCACGGTGTCTCTGTGTGTGTGGTGTTCACGGTGTCTCTGTGTGTGTGTTGTTCACGGTGTCTCTGTGTGTGTGGTGTTCACGGTGTCCCTGTGTGTGTGTGGTGTCTCTGTGTGTGTGGTGTTCACGGTGTCTCTGTGTGTGTGTGGTGTTCACGGTGTCTCTGTGTGTGTGGTGTTCACGATGTCTCTGTGTGTGTGGGGTTCACGGTGTCTCTGTGTGTGTGGTGTTCACGGTGTCTCTGTGTGTGTGGTGTTCACGGTGTCTCTGTGTGTGTGGTGTTCACGGTGTCTCTGTGTGTGTGGGGTTCACGGTGTCTCTGTGTGTGTGGTGTTCACGGTGTCTCTGTGTGTGTGGTGTGTTCACGGTGTCTCTGTGTGTGTGGTGTTCACGGTGTCTCTGTGTGTGTGGTGTTCACGGTGTCTCTGTGTGTGTGGTGTCTCTGTGTGTGTGGTGTTCACGGTGTCTCTGTGTGTGTGGTGTTCACGGTGTCTCTGTGTGTGTGGTGTTCACGGGGTCTCTGTGTGTGTCGTGTTCACGGTGTCTCTGTGTGTGTGGTGTTCACGGTGTCTCTGTGTGTGTCGTGTTCACGGTGTCTCTGTGTGTGTGGTGTTCACGGTGTCTCTGTGTGTGTGGTGTTCACGGTGTCTCTGTGTGTGTGGTGTTCACGGTGTCTCTGTGTGTGTGGTGTTCACGGTGGCTCTGTGTGTGTGGTGTTCACGGTGTCTCTGTGTGTGTGGGGTTCACGGTGTCTCTGTGTGTGTGGGGTTCACGGTGTCTCTGTGTGTGTGGGGTTCACGGTGTCTCTGTGTGTGTGGTGTTCACGGTGTCTCTGTGTGTGTGGTGTTCACGGTGTCTCTGTGTGTGTGTGGTGTTCACGGTGTCTCTGTGTGTGTGGTGTTCACGGTGTCTCTGTGTGTGTGTGGTGTTCACGGTGTCTCTGTGTGTGTGGTGTTCACGGTGTCTCTGTGTGTGTGGTGTTCACGGTGTCTCTGTGTGTGTGTGGTGTTCACGGTGTCTGTGTGTGTGTGGTGTTCACGGTGTCTCTGTGTGTGTGGTGTTCACGGTGTCTCTGTGTGTGTGGTGTTCACGGTGTCTCTGTGTGTGTGGGGTTCACGGTGTCTCTGTGTGTGTGGTGTTCACGGTGTCTCTGTGTGTGTGGTGTTCACGGTGTCTCTGTGTGTGTGGTGTTCACGGTGTCTCTGTGTGTGTGGTGTTCACGGTGTCTCTGTGTGTGTGGTGTTCACGGTGTCTCTGTGTGTGTGGTGTTCACGGTGTCTCTGTGTGTGTGGGGTTCACGGTGTCTCTGTGTGTGTGGTGTTCACGGGGTCTCTGTGTGTGTGGTGTTCACGGTGTCTCTGTGTGTGTGGTGTTCACGGTGTCTCTGTGTGTGTGTGTGGTGTCTCTGTGTGTGTGGTGTTCACGGTGTATCTGTGTGTGTGGGGGGGTTCACGGTGTCTCTGTGTGTGTGGTGTTTACGGTGTCTCTGTGTGTGTGGTGTTCACGGTGTCTCTGTGTGTGCGGTGTTCACGGTGTCTCTGTGTGTGTGGGGTTCACGGTGTCTCTGTGTGTGTGGTGTTCACGGTGTCTGTGTGTGTGTGGTGTTCACGGTGTCTCTGTGTGTGTGGTGTTCACGGTGTCTCTGTGTGTGTGGTGTTCACGGTGTCTCTGTGTGTGTGGGGTTCACGGTGTCTCTGTGTGTGTGGTGTTCACGGTGTCTCTGTGTGTGTGGTGTTCACGGTGTCTCTGTGTGTGTGGGGTTCACGGTGTCTCTGTGTGTGTGGTGTTCACGGTGTCTCTGTGTGTGTGGTGTTCACGGTGTCTCTGTGTGTGTGTGGGGTTCACGGTGTCTCTGTGTGTGCGGTGTTCACGGTGTCTCTGTGTGTGTGGTGTGTGGTGTCTCTGTGTGTGTGGTGTTCACGGTGTCTCTGTGTGTGTGGGGTTCACGGTGTCTCTGTGTGTGTGGGGTTCACGGTGTCTCTGTGTGTGTGGGTGGGGTTCACGGTGTCTCTGTGTGTGTGGTGTCTCTGTGTGTGTGGTGCTCACGGTGTCTCTGTGTGTGTGGGGTTCACGGTGTCTCTGTGTGTGTGGGGTTCACGGTGTCTCTGTGTGTGTGGTGTTCACGGTGTCTCTGTGTGTGTGGTGTTCACGGTGTCTCTGTGTGTGTGGTGTTCACGGTGTCTCTGTGTGTGTGGTGTTCACGGTGTCTCTGTGTGTGTGGGGTTCACGGTGTCTCTGTGTGTGTGGGGTTCACGGTGTCTCTGTGTGTGTGGTGTTCACGGTGTCTCTGTGTGTGCGGTGTTCACGGTGTCTCTGTGTGTGTGGTGTTCACGGTGTCTCTGTGTGTGTGTTGTTCACGGTGTCTCTGTGTGTGTGGTGTTCACGGTGTCTCTGTGTGTGTGGTGTTCACGGTGTCTCTGTGTGTGTGGTGTTCACGGTGTCTCTGTGTGTGCGGGGTTCACGGTGTCTCTGTGTGTGTGGTGTTCACGGTGTCTCTGTGTGTCTGTGGTGTTCACGGTGTCTCTGTGTGTGTGGGTGGGGTTCACGGTGTCTCTGTGTGTGTGGTGTTCACGGTGTCTCTGTGTGTGTGGTGTTCACGGTGTCTCTGTGTGTGCGGTGTTCACGGTGTCTCTGTGTGTGTGGTGTTCACGGTGTCTCTGTGTGTGTGGTGTTCACGGTGTCTCTGTGTGTGTGGGGTTCACGGTGTCTCTGTGTGTGTGGGGTTCACGGTGTCTCTGTGTGTGTGGTGTTCACGGTGTCTCTGTGTGTGTGGTGTTCACGGTGTCTCTGTGTGTGTGTGTGGTGTCTCTGTGTGTGTGGGGTTCACGGTGTCTCTGTGTGTGTGTGGTGTTCACGGTGTCTCTGTGTGTGTGGTGTTCACGGTGTCTCTGTGTGTGTGGTGTTCACGGTGTCTCTGTGTGTGTGTGGGGTTCACGGTGTCTCTGTGTGTGTGTGGTGTTCACGGTGTCTCTGTGTGTGTGTGGTGTTCACGGTGTCTCTGTGTGTGTGTGGTGTTCACGGTGTCTCTGTGTGTGTGGTGTTCACGGTGTCTCTGTGTGTGTGGTGTTCACGGTGTCTCTGTGTGTGTGGTGTTCACGGTGTCTCTGTGTGTGTGGGTGGGTGGGTGGGAGTGTGGGTGGGAGTGTGTGTGGGTGGGTGGGTGGGATTGTGGGTGGGAGTGTGGGAGTGTGGGTGGGAGTGTGGGTGGGTGGGAGTGTGGGTGGGTGGGAGTGTGGGAGTGTGGGTGGGAGTGTGGGTGGATGGGAGTGTGGGTGGGAGTGTGGGTGGGTGGGTGGGAGTGTGGGTGGGAGTGTGGGTGGGTGGGAGTGTGGGTGGGAGTGTGGGTGGGTGGTGTTCACGGTGTCTCTGTCCCAGTGACTTCACGCTGATGCTGCTGATGAAGTGTTTGGGTGGCCTTGAGGAGGTCTCTCAGCTACAGCTGCTGCTGCTGCTGTCACGGAGCACCGAAGTCAACCAGGAGATCGGTGAGGGAGAGAGTGTGTGGGGGAGAGAGTGGGAGGGAGAGTGGGAGGGAGAGTGTGAGAGGGAGGGAGAGAGTGGGAGAGAGAGAGGGAGAGAGTGGGGGAGAGTGGGAGGGAGAGAGAGAGAGTGAGAGAGTGGGAGAGAGTGGGAGAGAGTGGGAGAGAGAGTGGGAGAGAGAGAGTGTGAGTGAGAGTGGGAGGGAGAGAGTGGGAGGGAGAGAGTGGGAGAGAGTGGGAGGGAGAGTGGGAGAGAGAGAGAGTGGGAGAGAGTGGGAGAGAGAGAGTGGGAGAGAGTGGGAGAGAGTGGGAGGGAGTGGGGGAGAGAGTGGGGGAGAGTGAGAGAGAGTGAGAGAGAGTGGGAGAGAGTGGGAGGGAGAGAGTGGGAGAGAGTGGGGGAGAGAGTGAGAGAGAGTGGGAGAGTGGGAGAGAGTGGTAGGGAGAGAGTGGGAGAGAGTGGGAGGGAGAGAGTGGGGGAGAGTGGGAGGGAGAGAGTGAGAGAGTGGGAGAGAGTGGGAGAGAGAGTGGGAGAGAGTGGGGGATAGTGGGAGAGAGTGGGAGGGAGAGAGAGAGTGAGAGAGTCGGAGAGAGTGAGAGAGAGTGTGTGGGGGAGAGAGAGAGAGAGAGAGAGTGGGAGGGAGAGTGGAGAGAGTGTGTGGGGGAGAGAGTGAGAGAGAGTGGGAGGGAGAGAGTGGGAGAGAGTGGGAGAGAGAGAGTAGGAGAGAGTGGGAGGGAGAGTGGGAGGGAGTGGGAGGGAGTGGGAGAGAGAGAGTGGGAGAGAGTGGGAGAGAGTGGGAGGGAGGGAGAGAGTGGGAGGGAGAGAGTGGGAGAGAGTGGGAGGGAGAGTGTGGGGGAGAGAGTGGGAGGGAGAGTGGGAGAGAGTGGGAGAGAGTGGGAGAGAGTGGGAGGGAGAGTGGGAGAGAGTGGGAGAGAGTGGGAGAGAGTGGGAGAGAGAGAGTGGGAGAGAGTGGGAGGGAGAGTGAGAGAGTGGGAGGGAGTGGGAGAGAGTGGGAGGGAGTGGGAAGCTGAGTGGGTGGCTGGGTAGGTGAGTGAGTGGCTGGGTAGGTGAGTGAGTGGCTGAGTGAGTGGCTGGGTAGGTGAGTGAGTGGCACAGTGAGTGGCTGGGTAGGTGAGTGAGTGGCTGGGTAGATGAGTGAGTGGCAGAGTGAGTGGCTGGGTATGTGAGTGAGTGGCTCAGTGAGTGGCTGGGTAGGTGAGTGAGTGGCTGGGTAGGTGATTGAGTGGCTGGGTAGGTGAGTGAGTAGCTGAGTGAGTGGCTGGGTAGGTGAGTGAGTGGCTGGGTAGGTGAGTGAGTGGCTGGGTAGGTGAGTGAGTGGCTGGGTAGGTGAGTGAGTGGCTGGGTAGGTGAGTGAGTAGCTGAGTGAGTGGCTGGGTAGGTGAGTGAGTGGCTGGGTAGGTGAGTGAGTGGCTGAGTGAGTGGCTGGGTAGGTGAGTGAGTGGCTGGGTAGGTGAGTGAGTAGCTGAGTGAGTGGCTGGGTAGGTGAGTGAGTGGCTGAGTAGGTGAGTGAGTGGCTGAGTGAGTGGCTGGGTAGGTGAGTGAGTGGCTGGGTAGCTGAGTGAGTGGCTGGGTAGGTGAGTGAGTGGCTGAGTGAGTGGCTGGGTAGGTGAGTGAGTGGCAGAGTGAGTGGCTGAGTGAGTGGCTGTGTAGGTGAGTGAGTGGCTGGGTAGGTGAGTGAGTGGCTGAGTGAGTGGCTGGGTAGGTGAGTGAGTGGCAGAGTGAGTGGCTGAGTGAGTGGCTGTGTAGGTGAGTGAGTGGCTGGGTAGGTGATTGAGTGGCAGAGTGAGTGGCTGAGTGAGTGGCTGAGTAGGTGAGTGAGTTGCTGAGTGTCAGAATGAGTGTTTACGTGAGGGGTTAGGTGAGTGGGTAGGTGAGTGGGTAGGTGGGTGGGTGGGTAGGTGAGTGGGTAGTTGAGTGTCAGCATGAGTGTGTACGTGAGTGGGTAGGTGAGTGGGTAGGTGAGTGGGTGGGTAGGTGAGTGGGTAGGTGAGTGTGTGGCTAGGTGAGTGGGTAGGTGAGTTGGTGGGTAGCTGAGTGGGTAGGTGAGTGGGTGGGTAGGTGAGTGGGTAGTTGAGTGCCAGCATGAGTGTGTACGTGAGTGGGTAGGTGAGTGGGTAGGTGAGTGGGTAGGTGAGTGGGTAGGTGAGTGGGTGGGTAGGTGAGTGGGTAGGTGAGTGTGTGGCTAGGTGAGTGGGTAGGTGAGTCGGTGGGTAGCTGAGTGGGTAGGTGAGTGGGTGAGTGGGTGGGTAGTTGAGTGGGTAGGTGAGTGGGTAGGTGAGTGGGTGGGTAGCTGAGTGGGTAGCTGAGTGTGTTGGTGAGTGGGTAGCTGAGTGTGTAGGTGAGTGGGTGGGTAGCTGAGTGGGTAGCTGAGTGTGTAGGTGAGTGAGTGGGTAGGTGAGTGAGTGGGTAGGTGAGTGGTAGCTGAGTGGGTAGGTGAGTGGGTAGCTGAGTGGGTGGGTGAGTGGGTAGGTGAGTGGGTAGCTGAGTGTGTAGGTGAGTGGGTGGGTAGCTGAGTGGGTAGGTGAGTGGGTAGCTGAGTGTGTAGGTGAGTGGGTGGGTAGCTGAGTGGGTAGCTGAGTGGGTAGGTGAGTGGGCAGCTGAGTGTGTAGGTGAGTGGGTGGGTAGCTGAGTGGGTAGCTGGGTGGGTAGCTGATTGGGTAGGTGAGTGTGTTGGTGAGTGGGTAGCTGAGTGGGTAGCTGAGTGGGTAGGTGAGTTGGTGGGTAGCTGAGTGGGTAGGTGAGTGGGTAGCTGAGTGGGTAGCTGAGTGGCTAGGTGAGTGGGTAGTTGAGTGTGTTGGTGAGTGGGTGGGTAGCTGAGTGGGTAGGTGAGTGGGTAGCTGAGTGGGTTGGTAGCTGAGTGGGTAGTTGAGTGGGTAGGTGAGTGGGTGGGTAGCCGAGTGGGGTAGGTGAGTGGGTGGGTAGTTAAGTGGGTAGGTGCGTGGGTAGCTGAGTGGGTAGGTGAGTTGGTGGGTAGCTGAGTGGGTAGTTGAGTGGGTAGCTGAGTGGGTGGCTGAGTGGGTAGCTGAGTGTGTTGGTGAGTGGGTAGCTGAGTGGGTAGCTGAGTGGGTAGCTGAGTGGGTAGGTAGTTGAGTGGGTAGGTGAGTGGGTGGGTAGTTGAGTGGGTGGGTAGCTGAGTCGGTAGGCGAGTTGGTGGGTAGCTGAGTGGGTAGGTGAGTGGGTGGGTGAGTGAATGGGTAGCTGAGTGGGTAGGTGAGTGGATGGGTAGCTGAGTGTGTTGGTGATTGGGTAGATGAGTGGGTAGCTGAGTGGGTAGGTGAGTTGGTGGGTAGCTGAGTGGGTAGATGAGTGGGTAGGTGAGTGGGTAGATGAGCGGGTAGCTGATTGGGTAGGTGAGTGGGTGGGTAGTTGAGTGTGTAGGTGAGTGGGTAGGTGAGTGGGTAGCTGAGTGGGTAGCTGAGTGTGTAGGTGAGTGGGTGGGTAGCTGAGTGGGTAGCTGAGTGTGTAGGTGAGTGGGTAGGTAGCAGAGTGGGTAGCTGAGTGGGTAGGTGAGTGGGCGGGTAGCTGAGTGGGTAGCTGAGTGGGTAGCTGAGTGGGTAGCTGAGTGGGTGGTTGGCTGATTGGGTAGCTGAGTGGGTAGCTGAGTGGGTAGGTGAGTGAGTGGGTAGCTGAGTGGGTGGCTGAGTGGGTAGGCGAGTGGGTAGCTGAGTGGGTGTGTGAGTTGGTAGCTGAGTGGGTAGCTGAGTGTGTAGGTGAGTGGGTGGGTAGCTGAGTGGGTAGCTGAGTGTGTAGATGAGTGGGTAACTGAGTGGGGTAGGTGAGTGGGTGGGTAGCTGAGTGGGTAGCTGAGTGGATAGCTGAGTGGGTAGGTGAGTGGGTAGCTGAGTGGGTAGCTGAGTGGGTAGCTGAGTGGGTAGCTGAGTGGGTGGGTAGCTGAGTGGGTAGCCGAGTGGGTAGCTGAGTGGGTAGGTGAGTGGGTGGGTAGCTGAGTGGGTAGCTGAGCGGTTAACTGAGTGGGTAGCTGAGTAGGTAGGTGAGTGGGTAGGTGAGTGGGTGGGTAGCTGAGTGGGTAGCTGAGTGGGTAGCTGAGTGGGTAGCTGAGTGTGTTGGTGAGTGTGTAGGTGAGTGGGTGTGTAGCTGAGTGGGTAGCTGAGTGGGTAGATGAGTGTGTTGGTGAGTGGGTAGCTGAGTGTGTTGGTGAGTGAGTAGGTGAGTGTGTAGGTGAGTGGATGGGTAGCTGAGTGGGTAGCTGAGTGGGTAGCTGAGTGTGTTGGTGAGTGAGTAGGTGAGTGTGTAGGTGAGTGGGTGGGTAGCTGAGTGGGTAGCTGAGTGGGTAGCTGAGTGGGTAGCTGAGTGGGTGTTTGTGCAGCAGTGATCACTGCACTCCTGTCCCACTTCCTTCCCCCAGGTGCCCTGCCGAGTCCATCCCAGCTACACGTGGACACCACTCCTCCTGTTAGTGGGTGGGTTGGTGGGTGGGTGGGTGGATGGGTGGATGGATGAGTTGGTGGGTGAGTGGGTGAGTGAGTGGGTGGATGGGTGAGTTGGTGGGTGAGTGAGTGGGTGGGTGAGTGAGTGGGTGAGTGGGTGTGTGAGTGAGTGATTGGGTGGGTGGGTGAGTGGATGGATGAGTTGGTGGGTGAGTGAGTGGGTGGGTGGGTGAGTGAGTGAGTGGGTGGGTGAGTGGGTGAGTGGGTGGGTGGGTGAGTGAGTGGGTGGGTGGGTGGGTGAGTGGATGAGTGGGTGAGTGAGTGGGTGGGTGAGTGAGTGGATGAGTGGGTGAGTAGATGAGTGGATGAGTAAGTGAGTGGGTGAGTGAGTGAGTGGATGAGTGAGTGGGTGGATGTGTGAGTGGTACCAGCAGTGTCAAGATCGGCCTCTGTGCAGGAGGAGTCTCGTGAAGGACGCTGCTGCTTTTGGGCAGTGCCAGGCTAGGTGCAGAGGAGCGACGCTCACAACAACGAGCGGAGCGCCGGGCGGATAAAGCACAGCGAGTTGGATCCAATTTAGGGGTTCAGCTGGTGCACCTAGCCTGGCACAGTAGGGGGTACACGTGGTGGTGCATCTACCGGTCATCTCAGTCAGTCGTGACCTCCTCCTCATGCACCTAGCCTGGCACAGCAGTACAACCCATGGCACCTACAGGGTCTGTCACGTGACCTCCTCCTCATGCACCTAGCCTGGCACAGCAGCACAACCCATGGCACCTGCTGGGTCTGTCCCGTGACCTCCTCCTCATGCACCTAGCCTGGCACAGCAGCACAACCCATGGCACCTGCTGGGTCTGTCACGTGACCTCCTCATGCACCTAGCCTGGCACAGCAGCACAACCCATGGCACCTGCTGGGTCTGTCACGTGACCTCCTGCCAGCGGGCGTTCGACACTTCACGTGGCCTCAGGGTGCACATAGCCTGGCACAAGCGTCGTGGTGACGTCACCGCCACTTAGTGGCGAATGGCGGTTGTTGTTGTGTTTGTGACTGTGTGTGACTGTGTATGTGTGACTGTGTGTGTGACTGTGTGTGTGTGACTGTGTATGTGTGACTGTGTGTGTGACTGTGTGTGTGTGATTGTGTGTGTGTGACTGTGTGTGTGACTGTGTGTGTGTGACTGTGTGTGTGTGACTGTGTGTGTGTGTGTGACTGTGTGTGTGACTGTGTGTGTGTGTCTGTGTGTGTAACTGTGTGTGTGTGACTGTGTGTGTAACTGTGTGTGTGTGTCTGTGTGTGTGACCGTGTGTGTCTGTGTGTGTCTGTGTGTGTGTCTCTGTGTGTGTGACTGTGTGTGTGTGTCTGTGTGTGTAACTGTGTGTGTGTCTGTGTGTGTGTAACTGTGTGTGTCTGTGTGTGTGTGTGTGTCTGTATCTGTGTGTGTCTCACCCTAACCCCCTCAGGTCAAAGTCACAGCAAGGGCTGTCACCACGGACTGAGTAGAAACAAGAACAACAGCACACACAGACACACACAGACACACAGACACACACAGACACACACAGACACAGACAGACACACATAGACACACACAGTAACACATAGACACACACAGTAACACACACAGACACACACACAGACACACAGACACACACACAGTCACACAGACACACACACACAGACACACACACACAGACACACACACAGTCACACACACAGTCACACACACACAGACACACACAGACACACACACAGACACACACACAGTCACACAGACACACACACACAGACACACACAAAGCTGTCTCTGGTGTGGACCAATCAGTTCCAATGCATCATAGATGATCAGAGTGAGTGTTTTGTCTGCATTCTGACACAGGTATATTGTGGTTATTACGGTAACATGAAACCTCGTGAAAGGTTTAAGTTTGGTGTTTTAACATCTCAACCCGACTGTTTTGTTGACACAAAGGGAAATAACAACCCTATTATTATTATTTGGTTCTTTCGGTAAAGTCACCACGTAGAATGATAATAAAATAATAAATTGATAAAATAAAATAACACAATAATATTCTCACGACGTTTCGGCCACAACACAAGCGGCCTTCATCAGGTGAAGGGGACGAGACTGTCTGGTAGGACAGCGCTGGAGTGAGAGAGCCACGTTCAGATCACGGCTTTTAAGCCTCAAATTTCCGTACCACGGATAGCTACGGGCCCCGTTCAGACGGACGAGTTCGTCCATTTTATTCTCATTCTACGTGACTTTACCGAAAGAACCAAAGAAGATGAATCATTGCAGTCACGAAAGCTTTAAATCGAAATTTAACCGCCTCTACGGGGAGGGATTCCACACATCCTTAAGATCATTCAACAGACTTCGGGATAAGAAGGCTCAACTAATCGAGTCTCTCACCTTTCTGAAGAGATGCCGCGACTCTAAGGGCTTCGCAGCTGTCTCTCTCCCCCTCCTCTGTTCCGACCATGGACGAACTCGTCCGTCTGAACGGGGCCCGTAGCTATCCGTGGTACGGAAATTTGAGGCTTAAAAGCCGTGATCTGAACGTGGCTCTCTCACTCCAGCGCTGTCCTACCAGACAGTCTCGCCCCCTTCACCTGATGAAGGCCGCTTGTGTTGTGGCCGAAACGTCGTGAGAATATTATTATCGTGTTATTTTATTTTATCAATTTATTATTTTATTATCATTCTACGTGGTGGTGACTTTACCGAAAGAACCAAAGAAGATGAATCATTGCATTCACGAAAGCTTTAAACCCTATTATTATTATAATGTAATGCTGGCAAAGGAGGTCCAATGATGTAGTTTCCCCATTGGGGTACGTAATAAAGTGTCTGCCTCCACTACACATGGGTATCTATGTGAGTCTATGGGTCTCTATGTGAGTCTGTGGGTCTCTATGTGAGTCTGTGGGTCTCTATGTGAGTCTGTGGGTCTCTACGTGAGTCTGTGGGTCTCTATGCGAGTCTATGGGTCTCTATGTGAGTCTATGGGTCTCTATGTGAGTCTATGGGTCTCTATGTGAGTCTGTGGGTCTCTATGTGAGTCTGTGGGTCTCTGTGTGAGTCTGTGGGTCTCTATGTGAGTCTGTGGGTCTCTATGTGAGTCTGTGGGTCTCTATGTAAGTCTGTGGGTCTCTATGTGAGTCTATGAGTGTCTATGCTAGTCTGTGTGTCTCTATGTGAGTCTGTGGGTCTCTATGTGAGTCTGTGGGTCTCTATGTGAGTCTATGGGTCTCTATGTGAGTCTGTGGGTCTCTATGCGAGTCTATAGGTCTCTATGTGAGTCTATGGGTCTCTGATAGTTTATGGGTCTCTATGTGAGTCTGTGGGTCTCTACGTGAGTCTGTGGGTCTCTATGTGAGTCTATGGGTCTCTGATAGTTTATGGGTCTCTATGTGAGTCTATGGGTCTCTATGTGAGTCTATGGGTCTCTATGCTAGTCTATGGGTCTCTATGTGAGTCAATATGTCTCTATATGAGTCTATGGGTCTCTATGTGAGTCTGTGGGTCTCTGATAGTTTATGGGTCTCTATGTGAGTGTCTGGGTCTCTGTGTGAGTCTGTGGGTCTCTATGTGAGTCTGTGGGTCTCTGATAGTTTATGGGTCTCTATGTGAGTCTGTGGGTCTCTATGTGAGTCTATGGGTCTCTGATAGTTTATGGGTCTCTATGTGAGTCTGTGGGTCTCTATGCTAGTCTATGGGTCTCTATGTGAGTCAATATGTCTCTATGTGAGTCTATGGGTCTCTATGTGAGTCTATGGGTCTCTGATAGTTTATGGGTCTCTATGTGAGTCTATGGGTCTCTATGTGAGTCTATGGGTCTCTATGCTAGTCTATGGGTCTCTATGTGAGTCTGTGGGTCTCTATGTGAGTCTATGGGTCTCTGATAGTTTATGGGTCTCTATGTGAGTCTATGGGTCTCTATGTGAGTCTATGGGTCTCTATGCTAGTCTATGGGTCTCTATGTGAGTCAATATGTCTCTATATGAGTCTATGGGTCTCTATGTGAGTCTGTGGGTCTCTGATAGTTTATGGGTCTCTATGTGAGTGTCTGGGTCTCTGTGTGAGTCTGTGGGTCTCTATGTGAGTCTGTGGGTCTCTGATAGTTTATGGGTCTCTATGTGAGTCTCTGGGTCTCTATGTGAGTCTATGGGTCTCTGATAGTTTATGGGTCTCTATGTGAGTCTGTGGGTCTCTATGCTAGTCTATGGGTCTCTATGTGAGTCAATATGTCTCTATGTGAGTCTATGGGTCTCTATGTGAGTCTATGGGTCTCTGATAGTTTATGGGTCTCTATGTGAGTCTATGGGTCTCTATGTGAGTCTATGGGTCTCTATGCTAGTCTATGGGTCTCTATGTGAGTCTGTGGGTCTCTATGTGAGTCTATGGGTCTCTGATAGTTTATGGGTCTCTATGTGAGTCTATGGGTCTCTATGTGAGTCTATGGGTCTCTATGCTAGTCTATGGGTCTCTATGTGAGTCAATATGTCTCTATATGAGTCTATGGGTCTCTATGTGAGTCTGTGGGTCTCTGATAGTTTATGGGTCTCTATGTGAGTGTCTGGGTCTCTGTGTGAGTCTGTGGGTCTCTATGTGAGTCTGTGGGTCTCTGATAGTTTATGGGTCTCTATGTGAGTCTGTGGGTCTCTATGTGAGTCTATGGGTCTCTGATAGTTTATGGGTCTCTATGTGAGTCTGTGGGTCTCTATGCTAGTCTATGGGTCTCTATGTGAGTCAATATGTCTCTATGTGAGTCTATGGGTCTCTATGTGAGTCTATGGGTCTCTGATAGTTTATGGGTCTCTATGTGAGTCTATGGGTCTCTATGTGAGTCTATGGGTCTCTATGCTAGTCTATGGGTCTCTATGTGAGTATGTGGGTCTCTATGTGAGTCTACGGGTCTCTGATAGTTTATGGGTCTCTATGTGAGTCTATGGGTCTCTATGTGAGTCTGTGGGTCTCTATGCGAGTCTATGGGTCTCTATGCGAGTCTATGGGTCTCTATGTGAGTCTATGGGTCTCTATGTGAGTCTATGGGTCTCGATGTGAGTTTATGGGTCTCTATGTGAGTCTGTGGGTCTCTATGTGAGTCAATGGGTCTCTGATAGTTTATGGGTCTCTATGTGAGTCTGTGGGTCTCTATGTGAGTCTATGGGTCTCTGATAGTTTATGGGTCTCTATGTGAGTCTGTGGGTCTCTATGCGAGTCTATGGGTCTCTATGTGAGTCTGTGGGTCTCTATGCGAGTCTATGGGTCTCTGATAGTATATGGGTCTCTATGTGAGTCTGTGGGTCTCTATGCTAGTCTGTGGGTCTCTATGTGACTCTATGATAGTTTATGGGTCTCTATGTGAGTCTGTGGGTCTCTATGTGAGTCTGTGTCTCTATGTGAGTCTGTGGGTCTCTATGTGAGTCAATATGTCTCTACGTGAGTCTGTGGGTCTCTACGTGAGTCTGTGGGTCTCCATGTGAGTCTATGGGTCTCTATGTGAGTCTAGGGGTCTCTATGTGAGTCTGTGGGTCTCTATGTGAGTCTATGGGTCTCTATGCGAGTCTATGGGTCTCTATGCGAGTCTATGGGTCTCTATACTAGTCTGTGGGTCTCTATGTGAGTCTGTGGGTCTCTATGTGAGTCTGTGGGTCTCTATGTGAGTCTATGGGTCTATACGTGAGTCTGTGGGTCTCTATGTGAGTCTGTGGGTCTCTATGTGAGTCTGTGGGTCTCTATGTGAGTCTATAGGTCTCTATGTGAGTCTATGGGTCTCTATGTGAGGCTATGGGTCTCTATGTGAGTCTATGGGTCTCTACGTGAGTCTGTGGGTCTCTATGCTAGTCTGTAGGCCTCTATGTGAGTCTATGGGTCTCTATGTGAGTCTATGGGTCGCTGATAGTTTATGGGCCTCTATGTGAGTCTGTGGGTCTCTATGTGAGCCTGTGTCTCTATGTGAGTCTGTGGGTCTCTGTGTGAGTCTGTGGGTCTCTATGTGAGTCTGTGGGTCTCTATGCGAGTCTATGGGTCTCTATGTGAGTCTGTGGGTCTCTATGATAGTCTATGGGTCTCTGATAGTTTATGGGTCTCTATGTGAGTCTATGGGTCTCTATGTGAGTCTGTGGGTCTCTATGCGAGTCTGTGGGTCTCTATGTGAGTCTATGGGTCTCTATGTGAGTCTATGGGTCTCTATGTGAGGCTATGGGTCTCTATGTGAGTCTATGGGTCTCTACGTGAGTCTGTGGGTCTCTATGCGAGTCTGTGGGTCTCTATGTGAGTCTGTGGGTCTCTACGTGAGTCTATGGGTCTCTATGATAGTCTATGGGTCTCTATGTGAGTCTGGGGGTCTCTATGTGAGTCTGTGTCTCTATGCTAGTCTATGGGTCTCTACGTGAGTCTGTGGGTCTCTATGTGAGTCTATGGGTCTCTATGTGAGTCTGTGGGTCTCTATGTGAGTCTATGGGTCTCTGTGCGAGTCTATGGGTCTCTATGTGAGTCTATGGGTCTCTATGCGAGTCTATGGGTCTCTGATAGTTTATGGGTCTCTATGCTAGTCTATGGGTCTCTATGCTAGTCTATGGGTCTCATTGTGAGTCTATGGGTCTCTATGTGAGTCTTTGGGTCTCTATGTGAGTCTATGCGTCTCTATGCTAGTCTATGGGTCTCTATGTGAGTCTATGGGTCTCTATGTGAGTCTATGCGTCTCTATGCTAGTCTATGGGTCTCTATGTGAGTCTGTGGGTCTCTGTGTGAGTCTGTGGGTCTCTATGTGAGTCTATGGGTCTCTGATAGTTTATGGGTCTCTATGTGAGTCTATGGGTCTCTATGTGAGTTTATGGGTCTCTATGTGAGTCTATGAGTGTCTATGCTAGTCTATGGATCTCTATGTGAGTCTATGGGTCTCTATGTGAGTTCATGGGTCTCTATGTGAGTCTATGGGTCTCTATGTGAGTTTATGGGTCTCTATGTGAGTCTATGAGTGTCTATGCTAGTCTATGGGTCTCTATGCTAGTCTATGGGTCTCTATGTGAGTCTATGAGTGTCTATGCTAGTCTATGTGTCTCTATATGAGTCTATAGGTCTCTATGATAGTCTATGGGTCTCTATGTGAGTCTATGGGTCTCTATGTGAGCCTTTGGGTCTCTATGTGAGTCTATGGGTCTCTATGATAGTCTATGGATCTCTATGTGGGTCTATGGGTCTCTATGTGAGCCTTTGGGTCTCTATGTGAGTCTATGCGTCTCTATGCTAGTCTATGGGTCTCTATGTGAGTCTGTGGGTCTATATGTGAGTCTGTGGGTCTCTATGTGAGTCTGTGGGTCTCTATGTGAGTCTATGGGTCTCTATGTGAGTCTGTGTCTCTATGTGAGTCTGTGGGTCTCTATGTGAGTCTATGGGTCTCTATGTGAGTCTATGGGTCTCTGATAGTTTATGGGTCTCTGTGTAAGTCTATGGGTCTCTATGCTAGTCTATGTGTCTCTATGTGAGTCTATGAGTGTCTATGCTAGTCTATGGGTCTCTATGTGAGTCTATGGGTCTCTATGTGAGTCTATGGGTCTCTATGCGAGTCTGTGGGTCTCTATGTGAGTATGGGTCTCTATGCTAGTCTATGGGTCTCTATGTGAGTCTATGGGTCTCTATGCTAGTCTATGTGTCTCTATGTGAGTCTATAGGTCTCTATGATAGTCTATGGGTCTCTATGCTAGTCTATGGGTCTCTATGTGAGTATATAGGTCTCTATGATAGTCTATGGGTCTCTAAGTGAGTCTATGGGTCTCTATGTGAGTCTATGGGTCTCTATGTGAGTCTATGGGTCTCTATGTGAGTCTATGGGTCTCTATGTGAGTCTATGGGTCTCTATGCGAGTCTGTGGGTCTCTATGTAAGTATGGGTCTCTATGCTAGTCTATGGGTCTCTATGTGAGTCTATGGGTCTCTATGCTAGTCTATGTGTCTCTATGTGAGTCTATAGGTCTCTATGATAGTCTATGGGTCTCTATGTGAGTCTATGGGTCTCTATGTGAGTCTATGGGTCTCTATGCTAGTCTATGGGTCTCTATGCTAGTCTATGGGTCTCTATGTGAGTCTATGGGTCTCTATGCTAGTCTATGGGTCTCTATGTGAGTCTATGGGTCTCTGTGGTAGTCTATGGGTGTCTATCCTAGTCTGTGGGTCTCTATGTGAGTCTATGGGTCTCTATGTGAGTCTGTGGGTCTCTATGTGAATATTTGGGTCTCTATGCTAGTCTATGGGTCTCTATGCTAGTCTATGGGTCTCTATGTGAGTCTATGGGTCTCTATGTGAGTCTATGGGTCTCTATGCTAGTCTATGGGTGTCTATGTGAGTCTATGGGTCTCTATGCTAGTCTATGCGTCTCTATGCTAGTCTATGGGTCTCTCTGTGAGTCTATGGGTCTCTATGTGAGTCTATGGGTCTCTATGTGAGTCTATGGGTCTCTATGTGAGTCTATGGGTCTCTATGTGAGTCTATGGGTCTCTATGCTAGTCTGTGGGTCTCTATGCTAATCTATGGGTCTTTATGTGAGTCTATGGGTCTCTATGTGAGTCTATGGGTCTCTATGGGGTGGGGCCTAAGGGGGGGTGGAGCCTGTAGGGGTGGGGGTGGGGCCTGTAGGGGTGGGGCTTGAGTGGAGTTTGCGGGGCTATGGAGGGCGTGGTGTGACATGTAGGGGTGGGGCCTGAGATGGAGGTGGAGCCTGAGGGGGGTGGAGCCTTGGGGGGGAGGGGCGTGGTGGAGTTCGCGGTTGCCGTGGCAACGGCGTTGTGGACAAGATGGCGTCACTGGCAGTTGCAGGTGACTTTTTCAGCGTGATTATAAATTATAAAAACATTTTAATTAAATCTTTGTATTACATTTAACTTCATTTATCTGAGAGAGAGAGAGGGTCTGAGAGAGAAAGTGTCCTTGAGTTTAAAGAGGATGATTGTGTCTGTGTGTGTGTTTGGAACCGGTATCTGGGCCTACCCTAGGTCGACTCAGCCTCAACTGAGAGTAGCTGCTGTAGCAGTGGCGGGGAGACAAAGGCGGACGGGCGTGGTGGTGCTGGTGGCCACCCACCCCCCCCCCCTCTGTGTGTGTAGCCACAGTGCCGGTAGCCTTCATAGGTGCAGCACTTGCCCCTACAGCCCTGCTAGAGGCTACCTGGGGGAGCTTTGTCTGTGTGTGTCTAACTGCACTTGCCCCTACAGCCCTGCTAGAGGCTACCTGGAGGAGCTTTGTCTGTGTGTGTGTCTAACTGCACTTGCCCCTACAGCCCCTGCTAGAGACTACCTGGGGGAGCTTTGTCTGTGTGTGTGTCTAACTGCACTTGCCCCTACAGCCCCTGCTAGAGGCTACCTGGGGGAGCTTTGTCTGAGTGTCTAACACTGCACTTGCCCCTACAACCCTGCTAGAGGCTACCTGAGGGAGCTTTGTCTGTGTGTGTGACACTGCACTTGCCCCTGCAGCCCTGCTAGAGGCTACCTGGGGGAGCTTTGTCTGTGTGTGTCTAACATAGCACTTGCCCCTACAGCCCCTGCTAGAGGCTACCTGGGGGAGCTTTGTCTGAGTGTGTCTAACACTGCACTTGCCCCTACAGCCCTGCTAGAGGCTACCTGGGGGAGCTTTGTCTGTGTGTGTCTAACACTGCACTTGCCCCTACAGCCCTGCTAGAGGCTACCTGGGGGAGCTTTGTCTGTGTGTGTGTCTAACTGCACTTGCCCCTACAGCCCTGCTAGAGGCTACCTGGGGTACCTTTGTCTGTGTGTGTCTAACACTGCACTTGCCCCTACAGCCCTGCTAGAGGCTACCTGGGGGAGCTTTGTCTGTGTGTGTCTAACTGCACTTGCCCCTACAGCCCCTGCTAGAGGCTACCTGGGGGAGCTTTGTCTGTGTGTCTAACACAGCACTTGCCCCTACAGCCCTGCTAGAGGCTACCTGGGGGAGCTTTGTCTGTGTGTCCTGCTTGTGTCTGTGTGTGTGTGAACCTTGTGCACAAGGTGCACATAGCCTGGCACAAGCGTCGTGGTGACGTCACCGCCACTTGGTGGCGAATGGCGGTTGTTGTTGTTGTGAGTGTCTGTATGTGTGTGTGTGTGTTCTATGTGTGTCTGTGTGTGTCTGTGTGTGTGTCTGTGTGTATGTCTGTGTGTGTGTATCACTGTGTGTGTGTCTGTGTGTGTGTCTGTGTGTACGTCTGTGTGTGTTCTGTGTGTCTGTGTATGTCTGTATGTCTGTATGTGTGTATGTCTGTGTGTGTGTTCTGTGTGTGTGTTTATGTCTTTGTGTGTGTGTGTCTGTGTGTGTATCTGTGTGTGTGTCTGTGTATCACTGTGTGTCTTTGTGTGTGTGTCTGTGTGTGTCTGTGTGTGTGTTACTGTGTGTCTGTGTGTGGGGAGTGATAGTGTAGTAGCGGTTAGCGCTACGCTGCGCTATGAACCTGGCGACCCGGGTTCGATTCCCGCTCACGGCCAACACCAGTGACGATTATCTGAACCGGTCGACTCAGCCTCAAATGAGTACCTGGTGCGGTGTGTGAACATTGCCACTAGGGAGACAAAGGCGGTCGGGCGTGGTGCTGGCCACCCACCCCCTCGTGTACCGTATCGGCCTTCATAGGTGCTCGCTAACAGCACTTGCCCCTACAGTCTGTTACAGGCTATATGGGGGATCTTTATCTTGTTGTACTTTTCCCGTCCACTCTGATGTGGATAATTAATGAGGGACGTTATGAAGGGGACTGCTGATTGGTCTTGTTGACGTTCTGTCACTCACTCATTCAGCCACTCACTCACCCACCCACTCACTCAGCCACTCAGGCACTCACTCACTCAGCCACCCACTCACTCACCCATTCACCCACTCACTCACCCACTCACTCAGCCACTCACTCAACCATTCACCAACTCACTCACTCAGCCACTCACTCAACCATTCACCAACTCACTCACTCAGCCACTCATTCAGCCACTCACTCACCCACCCACCCACACAGCCACTCACTCCCTCACCCACCCACTCACTCAGCCACTCAGGCACTCACTCACTCAGCCACCCATTCACCCACTCACTTTCCCACTCACTCACCCACTCACTCAGCCACTCACTCACTCACCCATTCACCCACTCACTTTCCCATTCACTCAGCCACTCACTCACCCGCTCACTCACTCACTCACTCACCCACTCACTCACCCACTCACTCACCCACTCACCCACTCACTCACTCACCCACCCACTCACCCACTCACCCACTCACCCACCCACACACTCACTCACTCACCCACTCACCCACTCACTCACTCACCCACTCACTCACTAATACAGACCCACAGAGAGCCATAGAGGGCCATAGAAACCCACACTCATAGAGACCCATACTCATAGAGACCCACACTCATAGAGACCCACACTCATAGAGACCCATAGAGACCCATACTCATAGAAACCCATACTCATAGAGACCCATACTCATAGAGACCCACAGAGACTCACAGAGACCCATACTCATATACTCATAGAAACCCACAGAGACACATACTCATAGAAAACCATACTCATAGAGACCCACACTCATAGATACCCACACTCACAGAGACCCATACTCATAGAGACCCACACTCATAGAGACCCATAGAGACCCACACTCATATAAACCCATACTCATAGAGACCCACACTCACAGAGACCCACACTCATAGAGACCCACACTCACAGAGACCCACACTCATAGAGACCCATAGACACCCATACTCATAGAGACCCATACTCATAGAGACCCATACTCATAGAGACCCATACTCATAGAGACCCATAGAGACCCACACTCACAGAGACCCACACTCATAGAGACCCACACTCACAGAGACCCATACTCACAGAGACCCACACTCACAGAGACCCACACTCACAAAGACCCACACTCATAGAGACCCATAGAGACCCACACTCATAGAGACCCACACTCACAGAGACCCACACTCATAGAGACCCATAGAGACCCACACTCATATAAACCCATACTCACAGAGACCCACACTCACAGAGACCCACACTCACAAAGACCCACACTCATAGAGACCCATAGAGACCCACACTCATAGAGACCCACACTCACAGAGACCCACACTCATAGAGACCCATACTCATAGAGACCCACACTCATAGAGACCCACACTCATAGAGACTCATACTCATAGAGACCCATAGAGACCCACACTCATAGAGACTCATAGAGACCCATACTCATAGAAACCCATAGAGACCCACACTCATAGAAACCCACACTCATAGAGACCCACACCCACAGAGACCCATACTCATAGAGACCCATAGAGACCCATACTTATAGAGACCCACACTCACAGAGACCCACACTCATAGAGACCCACACTCATAGAGACCCATAGAGACCCACACTCATAGAGACCCACACTCACAGAGACCCACACTCATAGAAACCCACACTCATAGAAACCCATAGAGACCCACACTCATAGAGACCCATAGAGACCCACACTCATAGAGACCCATAGAGACCCACACTCATAGAGACCCATAGAGACTCACACTCATAGAGACCCATAGAGACTCACACTCATAGAGACCCACACTCATAGAGACCCATAGAGACCCACACTCATAGAGACCCACACTCACAGAGACCCACACTCATAGAGACCCATAGAGACCCACACTCATAGAGACCCATAGAGACCCACACTCATAGAGACCCATAGAGACCCACACTCATAGAGACCCATAGAGACTCACACTCATAGAGACCCATAGAGAATCACACTCATAGAGACCCACACTCATAGAGACCCATAGAGACCCACACTCATAGAGACCCACACTCACAGAGACCCACACTCATAGAGACCTACACTCATAGAGACCCACACTCATAGAGACCCATAGAGACCCATACTCATAGAGACCCACACTCACAGAGACCCACACTCATAGAGACCCACACTAAAACTATGTTAGCAGGTGTAAGACCCCATTAGCTCCGTGTATGTAGTAGTACTAGGTGCACCTAGCCTGCCACACACTGTGTGTGTATATGTAGTAGTGCTAGGTGAACCTAGCCTGGCACACACACACAATGTTTGTGTGTGTGTACATGTAGTTGTACTAGGTGCACCTAGCCTGGCACCCTGTGTGTGTGTGTGTCTCAATAGAAGGCGCTGGATGCAGTGAAGGTTCTGATTTGGAGCTCGTGAGTGAGCAGTATCCTTGTTGTTTCTGGCTGAGTCGACCTGAACGTGGGACGGTCCATCTTGCACATCGCCAACTTACCCACTCCACACACCCACCCACACGGCCATCGTCAACCCACCCACCCACTCCACCCACCCACACGGCCATCGTCAACCCACCCACCCACACGACTATCGTGAACCCCACCCACCCACCCACACGGCCATCGTGAACCCCACCCACCCACCCACACGGACACCGTGAACCCCACCCACCCACACGGCCACCCACAACCCCACCCACCCACCCACACGGCCACCGTGAACCCCACCCACCCACACGGACACCCACCCACTCCACCCACCCACACGGCCACCGTGAACCCCACCCACCCACTCACTCACTCACCCACCCACTCCACCCACCCACCCACTCCACCCACCCACACGGTCACCGTGAACCCCACCCACCCACCCACTCCACCCACCGTCAACCCCACCCACCCACCCACACGGTCACCGTGAACCCCACTCCACCCACCCACCCACTCCACCCACCCACTCCACCCACCCACCCACTCCACCCACCCACACGGCCATCGTCAACCCACCCACCCACACGACTATCGTGAACCCCACCCACCCACTCCACCCACCCACACGGCCATCGTCAACCCACCCACCCACACGGACATCGTGAACCCCACCCACCCACTCCACCCACCCACACGGCCACCGTGAACCCCACCCACCCACACGGACACCGTGAACCCCACTCCACCCACCCACCCACTCCACCCACCCACTCCACCCACCCACCCACTCCACCCACCCACACGGTCACCGTGAACCCCACCCACCCACCCACCTGGCCACCGTGACCCCCACTCCACCCACTCCACCCACCCACCCACTCCACCCACCCACCTGGCCACCGTGAACCCCACCCACCCACCCCACCCACCCACCGTGACCCCCACTCCACCCACCCACCCACCCACCCCACCCACCCACCCACTTGGCCACCGTGACCCCCACTCCACCCACCCACCCACCCACCCCACCCACCCACCCACCTGGCCACCGTGAACCCCACTCCACCCACCCACCCACTCCACCCACCCACCCACTCCACCCACCCACCTGCCCACCGTGACCCTTGACGCTGGCTGTGTGGGCGGGTGCTGTGCTTCCCGTGCGGTCGCCGTGGCAACCTCGTGGCCGTGGGGGCGGGGGCGGGGGGTGGTGAGGGGGGGGGTGAGGGGGGGGGTGAGGGGGGGGGTGAGGGGGGGGTGGCGGTGGCAGTGGGGGGCCGCGTGCTGCTGATGAGGCCTGGCACGGACGAAGTCCGCCTCACCCCCTCCTCACCCGGCCGGGGGGTGAGCGCCATCGCGGTGAGTGCAGTCACCCACACAGTCACCCACACAGTCACCCACACAGTCACCCACTCACTCAGTCACCCACACAGTCAACCACTCACTCAGTCACCCACACAGTCACCCACTAAGTCACCCACACAGTCACCCACACAGTCACCCACTAAGTCACCCACACAGTCAACCACTCACTCAGTCACCCACACAGTCAGTCAACCACTCAGTCACCCACACAGTCAACCACTCAGTCAACCACTCACTCAGTCAGTCACCCACACAGTCACCCACACAGTCACCCACACACTCACCCACACAGTCACCCACTCAGTCACCCACTCAGTCAACCATTCAGTCACTCAGTCACTCACACAGTCAGTCACTCACTCACCCACACACTCACCCACTCAGTCAGTCACCCACACAGTCACCCACACAGTCACCCACACAGTCAACCACTAAGTCACCCACACAGTCAACCACTCACTCAGTCACTCACACAGTCACCCACACAGTCACTCAGTCAGTCACTCACACAGTCACCCACACAGTCACCCACACACTCACCCACACAGTCACCCACTCAGTCAACCACTCAGTCACCCACTCAGTCAACCACTCACCCACACACTCACCCACACACTCACCCACACACTCACCCACTCACCCACACACTCACCCACACACTCACCCACACACTCACCCACTCACCCACACACTCACCCACTCACCCACACACTCACCCACACACTCACCCACACACTCACCCACTCAGTCAACCACTCAGTCAACCACACAGTCACCCACTCAGTCAACCACTCACCCACACACTCACCCACACACTCACCCACTCACCCACACACTCACCCACTCACCCACACACTCACCCACTCACCCACACACTCACCCACACACTCACCCACACACTCACCCACTCACCCACACACTCACCCACTCAGTCAACCACTCAGTCAACCACTCAGTCAACCACTCACCCACTCAGTCAACCACTCACCCACACACTCACCCACACACTCACCCACACACTCACCCACACACTCACCCACTCAGTCAACCACTCAGTCAACCACTCAGTCAACCACTCACCCACTCAGTCAACCACTCACCCACACACTCACCCACACACTCACCCACACACTCACCCACACACTCACCCACACACTCACCCACACACTCACCCACTCAGTCAACCACTCAGTCAACCACTCAGTCAACCACTCAGTCAACCACACACTCACCCACTCACCCACACACTCACCCACACACTCACCCACACACTCACCCACACACTCACCCACACACTCACCCACTCACCCACACACTCACCCACACACTCACCCACTCACCCACACACTCACCCACACACTCACCCACTCACCCACACACTCACCCACACACTCACACACTCACCCACACACTCACCCACACACTCAGTCAACCACTCACCCACTCAGTCAACCACTCAGTCAACCACTCAGTCAACCACTCAGTCAACCACTCAGTCAACCACTCACTCAGTCAACCACTCAGTCAACCACTCAGTCAACCACTCACTCACACACTCACCCACTCAGTCAACCACTCAGTCAACCACTCAGTCACCCACTCACCCACTCAGTCAACCACTCAGTCAACCACCCACACACTCACCCACTCAGTCAACCACTCAGTCAACCACTCACCCACTCAGTCAACCACTCAGTCAACCACTCAGTCACCCACTCACCCACTCAGTCAACCACTCAGTCAACCACTCACCCACTCACCCACACACTCACCCACTCAGTCAACCACTCACCCACACACTCACCCACTCAGTCAACCACTCAGTCAACCACTCACCCACTCAGTCAACCACTCACCCACACACTCACCCACTCAGTCAACCACTCAGTCAACCACTCAACCACTCAGTCAACCACTCAGTCAACCACTCAGTCAACCACTCACCCACTCAGTCAACCACTCAGTCAACCACTCAGTCAACCACTCACCCACACACTCACCCACTCAGTCAACCACTCACCCACTCACCCACACACTCAGTCAACCACTCACCCACTCACCCACACACTCAGTCAACCACTCAGTCAACCACTCACCCACTCAGTCAACCACTCACCCACACAATCACCCACACACTCAGTCAACCACTCACCCACTCAGTCAACCACTCAGTCAACCACTCACCCACTCAGTCAACCACTCAGTCAACCACTCACCCACACACTCACCCACACACTCACCCACTCAGTCAACCACTCAGTCAACCACTCAGTCAACCACTCACCCACACACTCACCCACATACTCAGTCAACCACTCACCCACTCAGTCAACCACTCAGTCAACCACTCACCCACACACTCACCCACACAGTCAACCACTCAGTCAACCACTCACCCACTCAGTCAACCACTCAGTCAACCACTCACCCACACACTCACCCACACACTCACCCACTCAGTCAACCACTCAGTCAACCACTCAGTCAACCACTCAGTCAACCACTCACCCACACACTCACCCACTCACCCACACACTCACCCACTCACCCACTCACTCACTCACCCACCCACTCACTCACTCAGTCAACCACTCACCCACTCACTCACCCACTCACTCACCCACCCACTCACTCACCCAATCACTCACCCACCCACTCACCCACTCACCCACCCACCCACCCACTCACTCACCCACCCACTCACTCACCCACTCACCCACCCATCCACTCACCCACCCACCCACTCACCCATCCACCCACCCACTCACCCACCCACTGATGGGGGCATAAGTAACCACAATCACCACTCCTCGCCTCCGGTTATTGCGAAGGCGAGCCCAAAGTAGTGGCTTACAGCTTCCCACACCTCACCGCCACGCTCCCAGGCCCCCTTCATTCTTTTATTCAGAAGAAGAGCCACTCGCTGTTGTTTGGTAGTCTCCTGCCCCGAGTAGAGGACTGTCCACCCCTCATGGTGGCAGGAGCCAGAGCCGGTCCACAGGCGGTACCGGTCCAGCTCCCGACAGAGGAGTGGCAGCCTCTCCTCCGCAGTGAGCGTTCGAACATTCCACGTGGCCACACGAAGTGGTTTTTCGTTGTTTCTGGAGGAACCCCGAGGGTAGAGATTCAGTCTCCTGGCTCCGCCAATTGGGGTTTGGCAAGGAGACGTCATAGACGCCTGGCCCCCCGGGGCCTCCGGGGTAGGGGTTGTTTTTGCCTCAAACACACAGACAACAACAACAACCGTCATTCGCCACTAAGTGGCGGTGACGTCACCACGACGCTTGTGCCAGGCTATGTGCACCCTGAGGCCACGTGAAGTGTCGAACGCCCGCTGGCAGGAGGTCACGGGGCAGACCCAGGTGCCACGGGTCGACTGACTGAGATGGCTGGCTGATGCACCACCTGTGCCCCCTACTGTGCCAACCTGCTGTGCTTTAGCCACCCGGCGCTCCACTCGTTGTTCTGAGCGTCGCTCCTCCGCCCTCCGTTGTTGTTGAAGGGCGACTACCTCCAACTGCCCAGTAGCATCCTTCACGAGCCTCCTCCACAGAGGCCGATCTTGACACCGCTGGTACCAGTCATCGGCAATTCCACTCAGCTCCACGTCCTCCTGTACCACATCACGCCGTTTAGCCCCCTCGATCCGGACGAACAAAAGCTGTTTAGGCATGCGGTGGCTGGGCATGCGGGCTACATGACCCAGCCATCGCAGCCTTGCCTGCCGGAGGAGCTCACCAATGGGACCCTGCCCAGATCTTTCAAGGATTTGTGAGCTCCTCACACAATCCAGTCTGGTTAAACCCAGGAAGGATCGTAGGCAGGCCAGCCTAAATGTTTCTAACCGGCGAAGATGTTTCATTAGAAGGGAGGGAATGACTGTGGCCGAGAAGACCTGAAGCTTAGTGCGGAGCGACAGACCAGGTAGCTTCCACACAGCGTTACGCAACCAATGAAAAGATATTGCCGCTCGACTGATCCGGAGTGAGACCTCTGCTGTTAAACTGGAGCCGGTCATAAGCACACTGCCCAGGTATGGGAAACTCTCCACTCTCTCCACAACTGCCCCCTCACCGATTGGGAGTTGTGGGGGTGGAGTGTCCGATGCTACAAAATACCCAGGCAGGTGCTTAGTTTTGGTGGGGCTGATGGTAAGGCCCCATCTCTTAGTGGCACGCTCCAGTCTCAGCAGCAGCGTCTCCAACTCCTCCTCTGAATGATCAGCTATGGCCAAATCATCAGAATACATATCGTGGTTGAGCAATAGGGAGCCATCCCTTGACCGCACCCAGGCATCGATCAGCCTCCCATTATATCTGTACCAAATGGAAATTCCCCTGGTACAGCTATTGAAGGCTTCACGAACTACGTGGTCAAAATAGATGTTAAATAATGGGGGAGCCAGAGGACATCCCTGTCGCACCCCAAGGTGTACAGGGAATGGCTCTGACTCCCGTCCACGTAGTTTTACCTGGGCCCGCTCACCATCATGAAGGTCCTTAATGATCATGAGCAGAGGGTCAGGGACTCCGAAAGCACGAAGAACAACCCAGAGCCCAGGCCTACTGATGGTATCATAGGCCTTGACCAGGTCAATAAAGCAGAGATGTAGGTCTTGTTGGAATTCCCTACATTTCTGCCGTAGCAGACGGACAGAAAATATGGCATCTGTGCAGGACCGCCCTTTCCTGAAACCGCATTGGGGCTCCGCAAGCCTCTCCTCAGCATGCCTAGCAAGGCGATGTTGAATAATCCATGCCAGGACCTTTCCCGGCACACTGAGGAGTGAGATGCCCCTGTAGTTACAGTCTGTGCGGTCCCCCTTCTTAAAGAGGGGGACCACCAGGGCATCCTTCCAATCCTGCGGAACCCGTCCAGTGGTCCAGACTGTTGTTATGATGTAATGTAGGGCAGTCTGTGCACAAACGCCACCCTCCCTCAGCATTTCATTTGGGAGATCATCTCTGCCCGGTGCCTTTCCTGGTCTCAGACTCCGGATCGCCTTCAGTACTTCCTCAACAGATGGCACCTCAGCGAGCCACTCACAGGGGGTGACTTCTTCCAATATTTGAGGCACCGCAGCCTCAGCAGGGTCATCCCCACTTTGTGCCACGATGTTTTCCTGGCTGAGGGATTTCCCCTCCCCCAGGACCTCACAGAAATGCTCAGCAAATCTGCAAACCTGTTCCTGGGGGTCGGAGATTGGATCACACAGACACACACACAGACACACATAGACAACAACAACAACCGCCATTCGCCACTAAGTGGCGGTGACGTCACCACGACGCTTGTGCCAGGCTATGTGCACCTTGAGGCCACGTGAAGTGTCGAACGCCCGCTGGCAGGAGGTCACGGGGCAGACCCAGGTGCCACGGGTCGACTGAGATGACACGCACACACAGACACAGACACACACAGACACACACACACAGGGACACACAGACACACACATACACACACAGACACACACACATACACACACAGACACACACATACACACACAGACACACACACACACAGACACACACAGTCACACACACAGACACACACACAGACAGACACACACACACAGACACACACAGACACACACAGACACACACACACAGACACACACAGACACACACACACAGACACACACACACACAGACACACACACACAGACACACACACAGACACACACACAGACACACACAGACACACACAGACACACACACACACAGACACACACACACAGACACACACACACAGACACACACAGACACACACACAGACACACACACAGACACACACACACATGGAAACACACACACAGACACACACACACAGACACACACACACAGACACACACAGACACACACAGACACACACACACACAGACACACACACAGACAGACACACACACAGATACACACACACAGACACAGACAAACAGACACACACAGACACACAGACACAGACACACAGACACACACACAGACACACACAGACACACAGACACACACAGACACACACACACAGACACACACACAGTCACACACACACAGTCACACACACACAGACACACACACAGACACACACAGACACAGACACACACACAGACACACACACACAGACACACACACAGTCACACACACAGACACACACACACAGACACACACACACACAGACACACAGACACACACACAGACACACACACACACACAGACACACACAGTCACACACACACACAGACACACACACACACACAGACACACACACACAGACACACACACAGTCACACACACACAGACACACACACACAGACACAGACACACACACACAGACACACACAAAGATGACCGCACGACTAACCAGGGCTGCCCGTGGGTTCCGTGCCGCCCAGGTGGACTCCAGCCACAGGTACCTGGCTGTGGCTGAGTGCGGAGTGGAGCCCCGGGTGGTGATCTACAAAGTGTCCTCACTGCAGCCTCACCGCTGCCTTACTGGTGAGGCCTGACCCCTCACCGTGACCTCACTCGCTCATACACTCACTCACTCACTCACACATACACTCACTCATACACTCACTCACACACTCATACACTCACTCATACACTCATACACTCACTCATACACTCACTCACTCATACACTCACTCATACACTCATACACTCACTCATACACACACTCACTCATACACTCACTCACTCATACACTCACACACTCACTCATACACTCACTCACTCATACACTCATACACTCACACACTCACTCATACACTCACTCACTCATACACTCACTCATACACTCATACACTCACTCACTCACTCATACACTCACTCACTCACTCATACACTCACTCATACACTCACTCACTCATACACTCACTCATACACTAACTCATACACACACTCACTCATACACTCACTCATACACTCATACACTCACTCATACACACACTCACTCATACACTCACTCACTCATACACTCATACACTCACTCACTCATACACTCACTCACTCATACACTCACACATACACTCACTCATACACTCACTCACTCATACACTCACTCACTCCCTCACTCACACACTCACTCATACACTTACTCACTCATACACTCACTCACACACTCACTCATACACTCACTCACTCACTCATACACTCACTCACTCAAACACTCACTCACTCATACACTCACTCACACACTCACTCACTCATACACTCACTCACTCATACACTCACTCACTCATACACTCACTCACACACTCACTCACTCATACACTCACTCACTCATACACTCACTCATACACTCACTCACTCATACAGTCACTCACTCATACATTCACTCACTCACAGACTCATATACTCACTCACTCATAAACTCACTTATACACTCACTCACTCATACACTCACTCATACAGTGAGGGAAAAAAGTACTTGATCCCCTGCTGATCTTGTACGTTTGCCCACTGCCAAAGAAATGATCAGTCTATAATTTTAATGGTAGGTTTATTTGAACAGTGAGAGACAGAATAACAACAAGAAAATCCAGAAAAACGCGTGTCAAAAATGTTATAAATTGATTTGCATTTTAATGAGGGAAATAAGTATTTGACCCCCTCTCAATCAGAAAGATTTCTGGCTCCCAGGTGTCTTTTATACAGGTAGCGAGCTGAGATTAGGAGCACACTCTTAAAGGGAGTGCTCCTAATCTCAGCTTGTTACCTGTATAAAAGACACCTGTCCACAGAAGCAATCAATCAATCAGATTCCAAACTCTCCACCATGGCCAAGACCAAAGAGCTCTCCAAGGATGTCAGGGACAAGATTGTAGACCTACACAAGGCTGGAATGGGCTTACAAGACCATTGCCAAGCAGCTTGGTGAGAAGGTGACAACAGTTGGTGCGATTATTCGCAAATGGAAGAAACACAAAAGAACTGTCAATCTCCCTCGGCCTGGGGCTCCATGCAAGATCTCGCCTCGTGGAGTTGCAATGATCGTGAGAACGGTGAGGAATCAGCCCGGAACGACACGGGAGGATCTTGCCAATGATCTCAAGGCAGCTGGGACCATAGTCACCAAGAAAACAATTGATGACACACTACGCCGTGAAGGACTGAAATCCTGCAGCGCCCGCAAGATCCTCCTGCTCAAGAAAGCACCAATACATGCCCGTCTGAAGTTTGCCCAATGAACATCTGAATGATTCAGAGGACAACTGGGTGAAAATGTTGTGGTCAGATGAGACCAAAATGGAGCTCTTTGGCATCAACTCAACTCGCCGTGTTTGGAGGAGGAGGAATGGCTGCCTATGACCCCAAGAACACCATCCCCCACCGTCAAACATGGAGGTGGAAACATTATGCTTTGGGGGTGTTTTTCTGCTTAGGGGACAGGACAACTTCACCGCATCAAAGGGACGATGGACGGGGGCCATGTATCGTCAAATCTCGGGTGAGGACCTCCTTCCCTCAGCCAGGGGCATTGGAAATGGGTCCGTGGATGGGTATTCCAGCATGACAATGACCCCAAAACACACGGCCAAGGCAACCAAGGAGTGGCTCAAGAAGAAGCACATTAAGGTCCCGGAGTGGCCTAGCATAGTCTCCAGACCTTAATCCCGTAGACAAAAATCTGTGGAGGGAGCTGAAGGTTCGAGTTGCCAAACGTCAGCCTCGAAACCTTCACGACTTGGAGAAGATCTGCAAAGAGGAGTGGGACAAAATCCCTCCTGAGATGTGTTGCAAACCTGGTGGCCAACTACAACAAAACG
>NW_027423173.1:129474-158958 GCF_048934315.1 Petromyzon marinus
TAGGACTGTGGCTCATGCAGCTGCAATGGCTGCTTTGGGTACACGGTTCAGACCTCCCCAGAGACCCTGGCTGACAGAGGAGGTGTTCAAGCTGGCTGAGTAAAAGCGACAGGCCCACTCTCATCGGCTACAGCATCCCACGTTGGAGAATGAGGAGACTTACCGCAGCCTTTGCTCGGACGTTCAGAGAGCCATGAGGCGCTGCAAGGATGGGTGGTGGTCGCGGGTTGCTGAGGAGATGGAGTCTGCCTCAATGGCCTGCGATCACAAATCGCTCTTTAATTCCATCAAAAAAGTAACCTGCAGCGCCACACCTATTGCCATCATTAGGGGAGAGAACGGTGATCCAATCTCTGACCCCCAGGAACAGGTTTATAATTTGCTGAACATTTCTGTGAGGTCCTGGGGGAGGGGAAATCCCTCAGCCAGGAAAAGCAACGTTGGACAAAGTGGGGATGACCCTGCTGAGGCTGCGGTGCCTCAAATGTTGGAAGAAGTCACCCCCTGTGAGTGGCTGGCTGAGGTGCCATCTGTTGAGGAAGTACTGAAGGCGATCCAGAGACTGAGACCAGTAAAGGCACCGGGCAGAGATGATCTCCCAAGCGAAATGCTGAGGGAGGGTGGCGTTTGTGCACAGACTGCCCTACATTACATCATAACAACAGTCTAGACCACTGGATGGGTTCCACATGATTGGAAGGATGCCCTGGTGGTCCCCCTCTTTAAGAAGGGGGACTGCACAGATTGTAACAACTACAGGGGCATCTCACTCCTCAGTGTGCCGGGAAAGGTCCTGGCAAGGATTATTCAACATGGCCTTGCTAGGCACGCTGAGGAGAGGCTTGCGGTGCCCCAATGTGGTTTCAGGAATGGGCGGTCCTGCACAGATGCCATATTTTCTGTCCGTCTGCTACAGTAGAGGTGTAGGGAATTCCAACAAGACCTACATCTCTGCTTTATTGACCTGGTCAAGGCCTATGATACCATCAGTAGGCCTGGACTTTGGGTTGTTCTTCGTGCTTTCTGACCCTCTGCTCACGATCATTAAGGACCTTCATGATGGTGAGCGGGCCCGGGTAAAACTACGTGGCCGGGAGTCAAAGCCATTCCCTGTACACCTTGGTGTGCGAACAGGGATGTCCTCTGGCTCCCACAATAGCTGTTCCGGAGGAATTTCTTGGAGGCTGATCGATGCCCGGGTGCGGTCAAGGGATGGCTCCCTATTGCTCAACCACGTTATGTATGCCGATGATCTGGTAATTGCTGCTCACTCAGAGGAGGAATTGGAGGCGCTGCTGCTGAACCTGGAGCGTGCCACTAAGAGGTGGGGCCTTACCATCAGCCCCACCAAAACTAAGCACCTGCCTGGGTATTTTGTACCATCGGACACTCCACCCGCACAACTCCCAATCGGTGATGGGGCAGTTGTGGAAAGAGTGGAGAGTTTCCCATAGCTTGGCAGTGTGCTTATGACTGGCTCCAGTTTAACAGCAGAGGTCTCACTCCGAATCAGTCGAGCGGCAATATCTTATAATCGGTTGCGTAACGCTGTATGGAAGCTACCTGGTCTGTCGCTCCGCACTAAGCTTCAGGTCTTTTCGGCCACGGTCATTCCTTCCCTTCTCTGCGCTTGCGAAACGTGGACCCCCCTAATGGAACATCTTCGCCGGTTAGAAACATTTAGGCTGGCCTGCCTACGATCCATCCTGGGTTTAACCAGACTGGATTGTGTGAGGAGCTCACAAATCCTTGAAAGATCTGGGCAAGGTCCCATCGGTGAGCTCCTCCGGCAGGCAAGGCTGCATTGGCAGGGTCATGTAGCCCGCATGCCCATCCACCGCATGCCTAAACAGCTTTTGTTTGGCCGGATCAAGGGGGCTAAATGGGCGCAGCACGGGCTAGAGAAGAGATGGAGTGATGTGGTACAGGAGGATGTGGAGCTGAGTGGACTTGCCGATGACTGGTACCAGCGGTGTCAAGATCGGTTTCTGTGGAGGAGGCTCGTGAAGGACACTACTGGGCAGTTGGAGGCAGTCGCCCTCCAACAACAACGGAGGGCGGAGGAGCGACGCTCACAACAACGAGCGGAGCGCCGGGTGGCTAAAGCACAGCAGATGGCACAGTAGGGGGCACAGGTGGTGCATCAGCCAGTCATCTCAGTCAGTCGACCCGTGGCACCTGGGTCTGCCCTGTGACCTCCTGCCCGCGGGCGTTCGACACTTCACGTGGCCTCAAGGTGCACATAGCCTGGCACAAGCGTCGTGGTGACGTCACCGCCACTTAGTGGCGATTGGCGGTTGTTGTTGGTGGTGGTGATCATGGTGGTGATGGTGGTGGTGATGATGGTGGTGGTGATGATGGTGGTGATGGTGGTGGTGATGGTGGTGATGGTGATGATTGTGGTGGTGGTGGTGGTGATGGTGGTGATGGTGGTGATGATGATGGTGGTGATGATGGTGGTGATGGTGGTGATGGTGGTGGTGATGGTGGTGGTGATGGTGGTGATGATGGTGGTGATGGTGGTGGTCGTGATGGTGGTGATGGTGGTGATGGTGGTGGTGAAGATGGTGGTGATAGTGATGGTGGTGATTGTGGTGATGGTGGTGATGGTGGTGGTGCTGATGGTGGTGATGGTGGTGATGATGATGGTGGTAATGGTGGTGATGGTGGTGGTGATTGTGGTGATGATGGTGATGATGGTGGTGGTGATTGTGGTGATGATGGTGGTGATGGTGGTGGTGATTGTGTTGATGGTGATGATGATGGTGATGATGGTGATGGTGGTGATGATGATGATGGTGATGATGGTGGTGATGATGATGATGGTGATGATGGTGGTGATGATGATGATGGTGATGATGGTGATGATGGTGATGGTGGTGATGATGATGGTGATGATGGTGGTGATGATGATGATGGTGATGATGATGGTGATGATGATGGTGGTGATGATGATGGTGGTGATGATGATGATGGTGATGATGGTGATTGTGATGATGATGGTGATGATGATGGTGATGGTGGTGATGATGGTGATGATGATGGTGATGATGGTGATGGTGGTGGTGGTGGTGGTGATGGTGGTGATGATGGTGATGATGGTGATGGTGATGATAATGGTGATGGTGATGATGATGGTGATGATGGTGATGATGATGGTGGTGATGATGATGGTGATGATGATGATGGTGATGATGATGGTGATGATGGTGGTGATGATGATGGTGATGATGGTGTTGATGGTGGTGATTGTGATGGTGATGATGGTGATGATGATGGTGATTGTGGTGATGATGATGATGATGGTGGTGATTGTGGTGATGGTGGTGATTACCTGGGCAGGTTCTGGACCCTGGCTCGCACTTTCACTGGACTCAAGCTGCAAGGCGTTGTGGGTCGCTTTGGCAAGAGGCCCCAGGTGGAGGTGGAGGCCTTCGTAGACCTCCCGGATGGCAAGGTGACACACACACACACACAGACAAAGATACAAAGATCCCCCATATAGCCTTAACAGACTGTAGGGGCAAGTGCTGTTAGCGAGCACCTATGAAGGCCAGAACGGTACACGAGGGGGTGGGTGGCCAGCACCACGCCCGACCGCCTTTGTCTCCCTAGTGGCAATGTTTACACACCGCACCAGGTACTCATTTGAGGCTGAGTCGACCTAGGGGAGGCCCGGGACCGGTTCAGATAATCGTCACTGGTGTTGGCCGTGAGCGGGAATCGAACCCGGGTCGCCAGGTTCATAGCGCAGCGCGCTAACCGCTACACACACACAGATACACACACACACAGTCACACAGACACACACACAGACACACAGACACACACACAGACACACACACAGACACACACACACACAGTCACACAGACACACACACAGTCACACAGACACACACACAGACACACACACAGACACACACACAGACACACACAGTCATACACACAGACACACACACACAGACAGACACATACACACACACACAGACGCACACACATACACACACACACAGACACACACACACAGACACACACAAACACAGACACACACACACACAGACACACACACACAGACATACACACACAGACACACACACACAGACACACACAGACACACACACAGATACACACACAGACACACAAACACACACACAGACACACAGACACACAGACACACACACACAGATACACAGACACACACACACAGACACACACACAGACACACAGACACCCATAGCCATACATAGAGACACCCATAGAAACACAGAGACACGCAGACACCCATAGAGACCCACATAGACATACATAGAGATACATAGACATACATAGAGACACATAGAGACCCATAGAGATATATAGACGTACATGGAGACACATAGAGACCCATAGAGATACATAGACGTTCATGGAGACACATAAAGACCCATAGAGATACATAGATATACATAGAGACCCATATAGACCTACAGACACCCATAGAGACCCCTATAGACATACATAGAGATATATAGACATACATAGAGACACATAGAGACCCATAGAGATACATAGAGATACGCAGAGACCCACAGAGACCCACAAAGACACACAGAGACACACAGAGACCCACAGAGACTCACAGAGACACACAGAGATACACAGAGACACACAGAGACCCACAGAGACTCACAGAGACACACAGAGACACACAGAGACACACAGAGACCCACAGAGACTCACAGAGACACACAGAGATACACAGAGACTCACATAGACCTACAGAGACACACAGAGACCCACAGAGACCCACAGAGACCCACAGAGACCCACAGAGACTCACAGAGACTCACAGAGATACACAGAGACACACAGAGACCCACAGAGACTCACAGAAACACACAGAGACACACAGAGACTCACAGAGACTCACAGAGACTCACAGAGACACACAGAGATACACAGAGACCCACAGAGACCCACAGAGACTCACAGAAACACACAGAGACACACAGAGACTCACAGAGACTCACAGAGACTCACAGAGACACACAGAGATACACAGAGACTCACAGAGACACACAGAGACAGACAGAGACCCACAGAGACACACAGAGACACACAGAGACCCACAGAGACTCACAGAGACTCACATAGATACACAGAGACACACAGAGACCCACAGAGACTCACAGAGACACAGATACAAAGAGACACACAGAGACCCACAGAGACCCACAGAGACTCACAGAGACACAGATACAAAGAGACACACAGAGACCCACAGAGACCCACAGAGACACACAGAGACTCACAGAGACTCACAGAGACCCACAGAGACCCACAGAGACACACAGAGACTCACAGAGACTCACAGAGACCCACAGAGACTCACATAGACCCACAGAGACACACAGAGACATACAGAGACCCACAAAGACACAGAGACACACAGAGACCCACAGAGACTCACAGAGACACACAGAGATACACAGACTCACAGAGACCCACAGAGACTCACAGAGACCCACAGAGACCCACAGAGACACACAGAGACACACAGAGACACACAGAGACCCACAGAGACTCACATAGACCCACAGAGACACACAGAGACACACAGAGACCCACAGAGACACACAGAGACACACAGAGACCCACAGAGACCCACAGAAACACACAGAGACACACAGAGACACACAGAGACCCACAGAGACACACAGAGACACACAGAGACTCACAGAGACACACAGAGACCCACAGAGACACACAGAGACCCACAGAGACCCACAGAGACTCACAGAGACACACAGAGACCCACAGAGATACACAGAGACACACAGAGACACACAGAGACTCACAGAGACTCACAGAGACCCACAGAGACTCACATAGACCCACAGAGACACACAGAGACATACAGAGACCCACAAAGACACAGAGACACACAGAGACCCACAGAGACTCACAGAGACACACAGAGATACACAGACTCACAGAGACCCACAGAGACCCACAGAGACCCACAGAGACCCACAGAGACTCACAGAGACTCACAGAGACACACAGAGACCCACAGAGACCCACAGAGACCCACAGAGATACACAGAGACTCACAGAGATACACAGACTCACAGAGACACACAGAGACACACAGAGACCCACAGAGACCCACAGAGACCCACAGAGACCCACAGAGACTCACAGAGACTCACAGAGATACACAGACTCACAGAGACACACAGAGACACACAGAGACCCACAGAGACTCACAGAAACACACAGAGACACACAGAGACTCACAGAGACTCACAGAGACTCACAGAGACACACAGAGACCCACAGAGATACACAGAGACTCACAGAGACACACAGAGACACACAGAGACCCACAGAGACACACAGAGACACACAGAGACCCACAGAGACTCACAGAGACTCACATAGATACACAGACTCACAGAGACACACAGAGACACACAGAGACCCACAGAGACTCACAGAGACACAGATACAAAGAGACACACAGAGACCCACAGAGACCCACAGAGACTCACAGAGACACACAGAGACCCACAGAGACCCACAGAGACACACAGAGACTCACAGAGACTCACAGAGACCCACAGAGACTCACATAGACCCACAGAGACACACAGAGACATACAGAGACCCACAAAGACACAGAGACACACAGAGACCCACAGAGACTCACAGAGACACACAGAGATACACAGACTCACAGAGACCCACAGAGACTCACAGAGACCCACAGAGACCCACAGAGACTCACAGAGACTCACAGAGACACACAGAGACTCACAGAGACACACAGAGACACACAGAGACACACAGAGACACACAGAGACCCACAGAGACTCACATAGACCCACAGAGACACACAGAGACACACAGAGACCCACAGAGACACACAGAGACACACAGAGACCCACAGAGACCCACAGAAACACACAGAGACACACAGAGACTCACAGAGACCCACAGAGACACACAGAGACACACAGAGACTCACAGAGACACACAGAGACCCACAGAGACACACAGAGACCCACAGAGACCCACAGAGACTCACAGAGACACACAGAGACACACAGAGACTCACAGAGACTCACAGAGACCCACAGAGACTCACATAGACCCACAGAGACACACAGAGACATACAGAGACCCACAAAGACACAGAGACACACAGAGACCCACAGAGACTCACAGAGACACACAGAGATACACAGACTCACAGAGACACACAGAGACTCACAGAGACACACAGAGACCCACAGAGACACACAGAGATACACAGAGACACACAGAGATACACAGAGACACACAGAGATACACAGAGACACACAGAGATACACAGAGACACACAGAGATACACAGAGACACACAGAGATACACAGAGACACACAGATACACAGAGACACACAGAGACCCACAGAGACACAGATACACAGAGACACACAGAGACCCACAGAGATACACAAAGACACACAGAGATACACAGAGACACACAGAGACATACAGAGACACACAGAGACATACAGAGACCGACAAAGACACACAGAGATACACAGAGACACACAGAGACACACAGAGACTCACAGAGACACAGATACACAGAGACACATAGACCCACAGAGACACACAGAGATACACAGAGACCCACAGAGACCCACAGAGACTCAAAGAGACACACAGAGACACACAGAGATACACAGACGCACAGAGACCCACAGAGACCCACAGAGACTCACAGAGACACACAGAGATACACAGAGACACACAGAGATACACAGACTCACAGAGACCCACAGAGACTCACAGAGACCCACAGAGACCCACAGAGACTCACAGAGACACACAGAGATACACAGAGACCCACAGAGACTCACATAGACCCACAGAGACACACAGAGACATACAGAGACCCACAAAGACACATAGAGACACACAGAGACCCACAGAGACTCACAGAGACACACAGAGATACACAGACTCACAGAGACCCACAGAGACCCACAGAGACTCACAGAGACACACAGAGATACACAGAGACACACAGAGATACACAGACTCACAGAGACCCACAGAGACTCACAGAGACCCACAGAGACCCACAGAGACTCACAGAGACACACAGAGATACACAGAGACCCACAGAGACTCACATAGACCCACAGAGACACACAGAGACATACAGAGACCCACAAAGACACATAGAGACACACAGAGACCCACAGAGACTCACAGAGACACACAGAGATACACAGACTCACAGAGACCCACAGAGACTCACAGAGACTCACAGAGACACACAGAGACACACAAAGACACACAGAGACACACAGAGATACACAGAGACCCACAGAGACTCACATAGACCCACAGAGACACACAGAGACATACAGAGACCCACAAAGACACATAGAGACACACAGAGACCCACAGAGACTCACAGAGACACACAGAGATACACAGACTCACAGAGACCCACAGAGACTCACAGAGACCCACAGAGACCCACAGAGACTCACAGAGACACACAGAGACACACAGAGACTCACAGAGACCCACAGAGACTCACAGAGACCCACAGAGACCCACAGAGACTCACAGAGACACACAGAGACTCACAGAGACACACAGAGACCCACAGAGACTCACAGAGATACACAGAGACCCACAGAGATACACAGAGACCCACAGAGACTCACAGAGACCCACAGAGACACACAGAGACACACAGAGACACACAGAGACTCACAGATGGTGATAGTGGTGCTTGTGGTGATGTCTACGTTAGTGATTGTGGTGGTGGTGGTGGTGGTGATGATGATGGTGGTGATGGTGGGGGTGTCTCCGATGGTGATGTTGGTTATGATGATGGTAGTGAAGGTGAGGATTATGGTGGTGATGGTGTCTATGGTGGTGATGGTGGAGGTGATGGTGGTGATGGTGGTGGTGATGGTGGTGATGGTTGTGGTGATGGTGGTGATGGTGTCTATGGTGGTGATGGTGGTGGTGATGGTGGTGATGGTGGTGTCTATGGTGATGGTGGTGGTGATGGTGGTGATGGTGGTGGTGATGGTGGTGATGGTGGTGATGGTGGTGTCTATGGTGATGTCTATGGTGATGGTGGTGTCTATGGTGATGGTGGTGGTGGTGTCTATGGTGGTGGTGTCTATGATGGTGGTGGTGTCTATGATGGTGGTGGTGTCTATAATGGTGGTGTCTATGATGGTGTCTATGGTGGTGATGGTGGTGGTGATGATGGTGGTGGTGATGGTGGTGATGATGGTGTCTATGGTGATGGTGGTGGTGTCTATGGTGGTGATGGTGGTGATGGTGGTGGTGATGGTGTCTATGGTGGTGGTGGTGTCTATGGTGGTGGTGGTGATGGTGGTGGTGATGGTGGTGGTGGTGATGGTGGTGGTGATGATGGTGGTGGTGATGGTGGTGATGGTGGTGTCTATGGTGGTGGTGATGGTGGTGATGTTGGTGGTGGTGCTGGTGGTGATGGTGATGGTGGTGATGGTGGTGGTGGTGATGGTGGTGGTGATGGTGGTGGTGGTGATGGTGGTGATGGTGATGGTGGTGATGGTGGTGATGGTGATGGTGGTGATGGTGGTGGTGGTGGTGATGGTGGTGGTGGTGATGGTGGTGGTGGTGATGGTGGTGGTGGTGGTGATGGTGGTGATGGTGGTGGTGGTGGTGATGGTGGTGGTGGTGATGGTGGTGGTGGTGATGGTGGTGATGGTGATGGTGGTGATGGTGGTGGTGGTGGTGATGGTGGTGGTGGTGATGGTGGTGATGGTGATGGTGGTGATGGTGGTGGTGGTGATGGTGGTGGTGGTGGTGGTGATGGTGGTGGTGGTGATGGTGGCGATGGTGGTGATGGTGGTGGTGATGGTGGTGGTGGTGATGGTGGTGATGGTGGTGGTGGTGGTGATGGTGGTGGTGGTGGTGGTGATGGTGGTGGTGGTGATGGTGGTGATGGTGATGGTGGTGATGGTGGTGGTGGTGGTGATGGTGGTGGTGGTGGTGGTCGTGATGGTGGTGGTGGTGATGGTGGTGATGGTGATGGTGGTGATGGTGGTGGTGATGGTGGTGATGGTGATGGTGGTGGTGATGGTGGTGGTGGTGATGGTGGTGATGGTGATGGTGGTGATGGTGGTGATGGTGGTGGTGTTGATGGTGGTGTCTATGTTGGTGTCTATGATGGTGGTGATGGTGGTGATGGTGGTGGTGGTGATGGTGGTGGTGGTGGTGGTGATGGTGGTGATGGTGGTGATGGTGGTGGTGATGGTGGTGATGGTGATGATGGTGGTGGTGGTGGTGATGGTGGTGATGGTGATGATGGTGGTGATGGTGGTGATGGTGGTGATGATGGTGATGATGGTGATGATGGTGGTGATGGTGGTGATGATGGTGATGATGGTGGTGGTGATGATGATGATGGTGATGATGGTGGTGATGGTGGTGATGATGGTGATGGTGGTGGTGATGATGATGATGGTGATGATGGTGGTGATGGTGGTGATGGTGGTGATGATGGTGATGGTGGTGATGGTGGTGATGGTGGTGATGGTGGTGATGGTGGTGATGGTGGTGGTGGTGATGGTGGTGATGGTGGTGGTGGTGATGGTGGTGATGATGATGGTGATGTCTATGATGATGGTGGTGGTGATGGTGGTGTCTATGGTGGTGGTGATGGTGGTGATGGTGGTGATGGTGGTGATGGTGGTGGTGGTGATGGTGGTGATGGTGGTGGTGGTGATGGTGGTGATGATGATGGTGATGTCTATGATGATGGTGGTGGTGATGGTGGTGTCTATGGTGGTGGTGATGGTGGTGATGGTGGTGATGGTGGTGATGGTGGTGGTGATGATGTCTATGACGATGATGACTGCGATGACGCACAACCACCCCCACCCCCCACCCCCACCCCCACCCCCCACCCCCCACCAGGTGGTGAGCGGCACCGCTGAGGGCTCCCTGCTGCTGTGGGAGGGGGCGTGGCTGCGCGCGGCGGTGACGCGGGTGGGCGGGGCCCCGTGTCACGTGGGCGCGGTGACGGCCCTGGCGCTGCACGAGGGAGAGCTCCTGTCGGCCTCGTCCGACGGCACCGTGGCGGTCAGACACCTCGTCACACCTCGTCACACCTCGTCACAACACGTCACAACACGTCACACCTCGTCACAACACGTCACAACACGTCACACCTCGTCACAACACGTCACACCTCGTCACACCTCGTCACAACACGTCACAACACGTCACACCTCGTCACACCTCGTCACAACACGTCACAACACGTCACAACACGTCACACCTCGTCACACCTCGTCACAACACGTCACAACACGTCACACCTCGTCACAACACGTCACAACACGTCACACCTCGTCACAACACGTCACAACACGTCACACCTCGTCACACCTCGTCACAACACGTCACACCTCGTCACAACACGTCACACCTCGTCACACCTCGTCACAACACGTCACAACACGTCACACCTCGTCACAACACGTCACAACACGTCACACCTCGTCACACCTCGTCACAACACGTCACACCTCGTCACACCTCGTCACAACACGTCACACCTCGTCACACCTCGTCACAACACGTCACAACACGTCACACCTCGTCACAACACGTCACGCCTCGTCACAACACGTCACACCTCGTCACACCTCGTCACACCTCGTCACACCTCGTCACAACACGTCACAACACGTCACAACACGTCACACCTCGTCACAACACGTCACAACACGTCACACCACGTCACAACACGTCACACCTCGTCACACCTCGTCACAACACGTCACACCTCGTCACATCACGTCACACCTCGTCACACCTCGTCACAACACGTCACAACACGTCACAACACGTCACACCTCGTCACACCTCGTCACAACACGTCACACCTCGTCACAACACGTCACACCTCGTCACACCTCGTCACAACACGTCACACCTCGTCACACCTCGTCACACCTCGTCACAACACGTCACGCCTCGTCACACCTCGTCACAACACGTCACAACACGTCACACCTCGTCACACCTCGTCACAACACGTCACACCTCGTCACAACACGTCACACCTCGTCACACCTCGTCACACCTCGTCACACCTCGTCACAACACGTCACACCTCGTCACAACACGTCACACCTCGTCACACCTCGTCACAACACGTCACACCTCGTCACAACACGTCACACCTCGTCACAACATGTCACACCTCGTCACACCTCGTCACAACACGTCAAAACACGTCACACCTCGTCACACCTCGTCACACCTCGTCACAACACGTCACACCTCGTCACACCTCGTCACAACACGTCACACCTCGTCACAACACGTCACACCTCGTCACAACATGTCACACCTCGTCACACCTCGTCACAACACGTCACAACACGTCACACCTCGTCACACCTCGTCACACCTCGTCACAACACGTCACACCTCGTCACACCTCGTCACAACACGTCACAACACGTCACACCTCGTCACACCTCGTCACAACACGTCACACCACGTCACAACACTTCACACACGTCACAACATGTCACACCTCGTTACACCTCGTCACACCTCGTCACAACACGTCACAACACGTCACAACACGTCACACCTCGTCACAACACGTCACAACACGTCACAACACATCACACCACGTCACAACACGTCACGGTCGCCCCTCGCCGCCCGCAACCGGTTGCGCCCGCGTTCGAGTTTCGTCGCAACTGGTCGCAACTGGTTGCAACCGGTTGCAACTGGTTGCGTCGCGACCGGTTGCAACTGGTTGCAACTGGTTGCGTCGCGACCGGTTGCAACCGGTTGCAACTGGTTGCAACTGGTTGCAACTGGTTGCATCGCGACCGGTTGCAACCGGTTGCAACCGGTTGCAACTGGTTGCAACCGGTTGCAACTGGTTGCGTCGCGACCGGTTGCGCCCGCAGGTGTGGGACGTGGAGGCGTTTGAGTCGGCGGAGACGCAGCTGGGGTGCCACGTGGAGGTGGAGCCCCTCAACCAGCTCAGCCTGGGGGCCCGGGCCAGCCTACTGGGGCTCGTAAAGGCGGCCTCTCAGGGCCAGCAGGGCTGGTTCGCTCAGGTGGGTGGGGCGGCTGTCATGTCAGTCACTCAGTCAGTCACTCAGTTAGTTAGTCAGTCACTCAGTCAGTCAGTCAGTCAGTTAGTCAGTCAGTTAGTCAGTCAGTTAGTCAGTTAGTCACTCAGTCAGTCAGTTATACACTCAGTCAGTCAGTCAGTCACTCATACACTCACTCACAGGGCCAGCAGGGCTGGTTCGCTCAGGTGGGTGGGGCGGCTGTGATGCTAGTTAGTCAGTCAGTCACTCAGTCAGTCACTCAGTCAGTTAGTCAGTCAGTCAGTCAGTCATACACTCAGTCAGTCAGTCATACACTCATACACTCACTCACAGGGGCAGCAGGGCTGGTTCGCTCAGGTGGGTGAGGCGGCTGTCATGTCACTCAGTCACTCAGTTAGTTAGTCAGTCAGTCAGTTAGTCAGTCAGTTAGTCAGTCAGTTAGTCAGTTAGTCATACAGTCAGTCAGTTAGTCAGTCACTCACTCATACACTCACTCAGTTAGTCAGTCACTCATACACTCACTCACAGGGCCAGCAGGGCTGGTTCGCTCAGGTGGGTGGGGCGGCTGTGATGTCAGTTAGTCAGTCAGTCACTCAGTCAGTCAGTCAGTCATACAGTCAGTCAGTCAGTCAGTTAGTCAGTCATAAAGTCAGTCAGTCACTCACTCTCAGGGCCAGCAGGGCTGGTTCGCTCAGGTGGGTGGGGCGGCTGTGATGTTAGTTAGTTAGTTAGTCACTCAGTCAGTCAGTTAGTCAGTCAGTTAGTCAGTCATACAGTCAGTCAGTCAGTCACTCAGTCAGTCACTCACTCATACACTCATTCACAGGGCCAGCAGGGCTGGTTCGCTCAGGTGGGTGGGGCGGCTGTGATGTCAGTCAGTCAGTTAGTCACTCACTCAGTCAGTCAGTCACTCATACACTCAGTCAGTCAGTCATACAGTCAGTCAGTCACTCATACACTCAGTCAGTCAGTCACTCATACACTCAGTCAGTCAGTCACTCATACACTCATACACTCACTCATACACTCACTCTCAGGGCCAGCAGGGCTGGTTCGCTCAGGTGGGTGCGGCGGCTGTGATGTCACTCAGTTAGTTAGTCATACAGTCAGTCACTCAGTCAGTCAGTTAGTCAGTCATACAGTCAGTCAGTCAGTCAGTTAGCCAGTTAGTTAGTCAGTCACTCATACAGTCAGTCAGTCACTCATACACTCAGTCAGTCAGTCAGTCACTCATACACTCATACACTCACTCACAGGGCCAGCAGGGCTGGTTCGCTCAGGTGGGTGGGGCGGCTGTCATGTCACTCAGTCAGTCAGTCATACACTCAGTCAGTCAGTTAGTTAGTCAGTCAGTTAGTCAGTCAGTTAGTCACTCAGTCAGTCAGTTAGTTAGTCACTCACACACTCACTCATACACTCACTCACAGGGCCAGCAGGGCTGGTTCGCTCAGGTGGGTGGGGCGGCTGTGATGTCAGTCAGTCAGTCACTCAGTCACTCAGTCAGTCACTCAGTCAGTCAGTCAGTCATACAGTCAGTCACTCAGTTAGTTAGTCACTCATACACTCAGTCAGTCATACACTCAGTCAGTCAGTCAGTCATACACTCAGTCAGTCAGTCACTCATACACTCACTCACAGGGGCAGCAGGGCTGGTTCGTTCAGGTGGGTGGGGCGGCTGTGATGTCAGTCACTCAGTCAGTCATACACTCAGTCAGTCAGTTAGTCAGTCAGTTAGTCAGTCATACAGTCAGTCAGTCAGTCACTCAGTCAGTCACTCAGTCATACAGTCAGTCACTCAGTCACTCATACACTCACTCACTCATACACTCAGTCAGTCACTCACTCATACACTCAGTCAGTCACTCATACACTCACTCACAGGGGCAGCAGGGCTGGTTCGCTCAGGTGGGTGGGGCGGCTGTGATGTCAGTCAGTTAGTTAGTTAGTCATACAGTCACTCAGTCAGTCACTCATACACTCAGTTAGTCAGTCAGTCACTCAGTCACTCAGTCAGTCACTCATACACTCAGTCAGTCAGTCATACAGTCAGTCAGTCAGTCATACAGTCAGTCAGTCAGTCACTCATACACTCAGTCAGTCACTCATACACTCACTCACAGGGGCAGCAGGGCTGGTTCGCTCAGGTGGGTGGGTGGCTGTGATGTCAGTAAGTTAGTCAGTCACTCAGTCAGTCAGTCAGTCACTCATACACTCAGTTAGTCAGTCAGTCACTCAGTCACTCAGTCAGTCACTCATACACTCAGTCAGTCAGTCATACAGTCAGTCAGTCAGTCATACAGTCAGTCAGTCAGTCACTCATACACTCAGTCAGTCACTCATACACTCACTCACAGGGGCAGCAGGGCTGGTTCGCTCAGGTGGGTGGGCGGCTGTGATGTCAGTCAGTTAGTCAGTCACTCAGTCAGTCAGTCAGTCACTCATACACTCAGTTAGTCAGTCACTCACTCAGTCACTCAGTCAGTCACTCATACACTCAGTCAGTCAGTCATACAGTCAGTCAGTCAGTCAGTCATACACTCAGTTAGCCAGTTAGTTAGTCAGTCAGTCACTCACTCATACACTCACTCATACACTCACTCACAGGGGCAGCAGTGCTGGTTCGCTCAGGTGGGTGGGGCGGCTGTGATGTCAGTCAGTTAGTCAGTTAGTTAGTTAGTCACTCAGTTAGTTAGTTAGTCAGTCACTCAGTCAGTCAGTCATACAGTCAGTCAGTCAGTCACTCAGTCAGTCACTCAGTCAGTCAGTCAGTCACTCACTCACTCATACACTCACTCACAGGGGCAGCAGGGCTGGTTCGCTCAGGTGGGTGGGCGGCTGTGATGTCAGTCAGTTAGTTAGTTAGTCACTCAGTCAGTCAGTCATACAGTCAGTCAGTCAGTCATACAGTCAGTCAGTCACTCATACACTCAGTCAGTCATACACTCAGTCAGTCACTCACTCACTCATACACTCACTCACAGGGGCAGCAGGGCTGGTTCGCTCAGGTGGGTGGGGCGGCTGTGATGTCAGTCAGTTAGTTAGTCAGTTAGTTAGTTAGTCACTCAGTTAGTTAGTTAGTCAGTCACTCAGTCAGTCAGTCATACAGTCAGTCAGTCAGTCACTCAGTCAGTCACTCAGTCAGTCAGTCACTCACTCACTCACTCATACACTCACTCACAGGGGCAGCAGGGCTGGTTCGCTCAGGTGGGTGGGCGGCTGTGATGTCATAGCAGTCAGTCAGTTAGTGACTCAGTCAGTCACACACTCACTCACTCATACACTCAGTCAGTCACTCAGTCAGTTAGTCAGTCAGTCAGTTACTCACTCACTCACTCATAGACTGACTCACTCATACACTCACTCATACACTCACTCATACACTCACTCACTCATACACTCATACACTCAGTCAGTCACTCACTCATACACTCACTCACTCATACACTCACTCATACACTCACTCACTCACACACTCACTCACTCATACACTCACTCATACACTCACTCACTCATACACTCACTCATACACTCACTCACTCATACACTCAGTCACTCACTCATACACTCACTCACTCATACACTCAGTCAGTCACTCAGTCAGTTAGTCAGTGACTCAGTCAGTTAGTCAGTCAGTTACTCAGTTAGTCAGTCAGTCATTTAGTCAGTCAGTTACTCAGTCAGTCAGTTAGTCAGTCACTCAGTCAGTTAGTCACTCAGTCAGTCAGTTACTCAGTCAGTCAGTTAGTCACTCAGTCAGTCAGTCACTCACTCACTCATACACTCACTCACTCATACACTCACTCACTCATACACTCACTCATACACTCACTCACACACTCACTCACTCATACACTCACTCATACACTCACTCACTCATACACTCACTCACTCACACACTCACTCACTCATACACTCACTCACTCATACACTCACTCATACACTCACTCACTCATACACTCACTCACTCACACACTCACTCACTCATACACTCACTCACTCATACACTCACTCATACACTCACTCACTCATACACTCACGCTGTGTATGTGTGTGTATCTGTGTGCTGTGTATGTGTGTGCTGTGTATGTCTATGTGTGACTGTATGTGTGTGCTGTGTGTCTGTGTGTGTCTGTGTGTGTGCTGTGTGTCTGTGTGTGTGTCTGTGTGTGTGCTGTGTGTGTGTGTGTGCTGTGTGAGTGCTGTGTATGTGTGTGTGTGCTGTGTGTGTGTGTGAGTGTCTGTGTGAGTGTGTGTCTGTGTGTTTGTGTGTGTGAGTGTCTGTGTGTGTGAGTGTCTGTGTGTGTGTGAGTGTCTGTGTGTGTGTGTGTCTGTGTGTGAGAGTCTGTGTGTGTGTGTCTGTGTGTGTGAGTGTCTGTGTGAGTGTGTGTGTGAGTGTCTGTGTGTGTGTTTCTGTGCGTGTGTCTGTGTGTGTGTGTGTGTCTGTGTGTGTGTGTCTGTGTGTGTGTGTATGTGTGTGTGTGTGCTGTGTGTGTGCTGTGTGTCTGTGTGTGTGTCTGTGTGTGTGCTGTGTGACTGTGTGTGTGTCTGTGTGTGTGTATGTGTGTGTGAGTGTGTGTCTGTGTGTGTGTGTGAGTGTCTGTGTGAGTGTCTGTGTGTGTGTCTGTGTGTGAGTGTCTGAGTGTCTGTGTGTGTGTGTGAGTGTCTGTGTGAGTGTCTGTGTGTGTGTCTGTGTGTGAGTGTCTGTGTGAGTGTGTGTCTGTGTGTGTATGTGTGTGTGAGTGTCTGTGTGAGTGTGTGTTCGTGTGTGAGTGTCTGTGTGAGTGTGTGTGTGTGAGTGTGTCTGTGTGTGTGTGAGTGTCTGTGTGTGTGAGTGTCTGTGTGTGTGTGAGTGTCTGTGTGTGTGTGTCTGTGTGTGTGAGTGTCTGTGTGTGTGTGAGTGTCTGTGTGTGTGTGTGTGTCTGTGTGTGTGAGTGTCTGTGTGTGTGTGTCTGTGTGTGTGAGTGTCTGTGTGTGTGTGTCTGTGTGTGTGTGTGTCTGTGTGTGTGTGTCTGTGTGTGTGAGTGTCTGTGTGAGTGTGTGTGTGTCTGTGTGTGTGTTTCTGTGCGTGTGTCTATGTGTGTGTGAGTGTCTGTGTGTGTGTGAGTGTCTGTGTGTGTGTGAGTGTCTGTGTGTGTGTTTCTGTGTGTGTGTATGTGTGTATATCATAGGCGGTGCTGCTACTCACTGCTAGAACACAGCACTGCCCCTACAGCGCTGCTAGAGGCTACCTAGGGGAGCTTTGTCTTTGTGTGTGCGCGTGCAGGATAAGTCGGGCGGGATTTGGAAGCTGGACCTTGCATTCTCCAACACGGTGAGTGGTGAGTGGTGGTGAGTGTTGGTGAGTGTTGGTGAGTGAGTGTGTGAGTGAGTGTGTGAGTGAGTGAGTGTATGAGTGAGTGTATGAGTGAGTGTATGAGTGAGTGAGTGTTTGAGTGAGTGAGTGAGTGTATGAGTGGGTGAGTGTATGAGTGAGTGTATGAGTGAGTGAGTGTATGAGTGAGTGAGTGTATGAGTGAGTTAGTGAGTGTATGAGTGAGTTAGTGAGTGTATGAGTGAGTGTATGAGTGAGTGAGTGTATGAGTGAGTGAGTGTATGAGTGAGTGTATGAGTGAGTGAGTGTATGAGTGAGTGAGTGTATGAGTGAGTGAGTGAGTGTATGAGTGAGTGTATGAGTGAGTGAGTGTATGAGTGAGTGAGTGTATGAGTGAGTGAGTGAGTGTATGAGTGGGTGAGTGTATGAGTGAGTGAGTGTATGAGTGAGTGTATGAGTGTATGAGTGAGTGAGTGTATGAGTGAGTGTATGAGTGTGTGAGTGAGTGTATGAGTGAGTGAGTGTATGAGTGAGTGTATGAGTGAGTGAGTGTATGAGTGAGTGGGTTTGTGGTGAGTGAGTGGGTGAGTGGTGAGTGAGTGGTGAGTGAGTGTGTGAGTGTATGAGTGAGTGTATGAGTGAGTGTATGAGTGAGTGTATGAGTGAGTGTATGAGTGAGTGAGTGTATGAGTGAGTGAGTGTATGAGTGAGTGTATGAGTGAGTGAGTGTATGAATGAGTGAGTGTATGAGTGAGTGAGTGTATGAGTGAGTGTATGAGTGAGTGAGTGTATGAGTAAGTGTATGAGTGAGTGTGTGAGTGAGTGAGTGTATGAGTGTATGAGTGAGTGAGTGTATGAGTGAGTGAGTGTGTGAGTGAGTGAGTGTATGAGTGAGTGTGTGAGTGTGTGAGTGTATGAGTGAGTGAGTGTATGAGTGAGAATGTGAGTGAGTGAGTGTATGAGTGAGTGTATGAGTGAGTGAGTGTATGAGTGAGTGTATGAGTGAGTGAGTGTATGAGTGAGTGAATGAGTGAGTGAGTGTATGAGTTAGTGTATGAGTGAGTGTATGAGTGAGTGAGTGTATGAGTGAGTGGGTGAGTGAGTGTCTGTGTTTGGGTGTCTGTGTGTCTGCGTGTGTGTGTCTCTGTGTGTGTGTGTCTCTGTGTGTGTGTGTATCTGTGTGTGTGTGTATCTGTGTTTGTGTGTCTGTGTGTGTGTCTGTGTGTGTGTGTGTTTGGGTGACTGTGTGACTGTGTGTGTCTGTGTATGTGTGTCTGTGTGTGTGTGTCTCTGTGTATGTGTGTGTCTGTGTGTGTGTGTGTCTGTGTGTGTCTCTGTGTGTGTGTGGGTGACTGTGTGTCTGTGTGTGTGTGGGTGACTGTGTGTATGTGTGGGTGACTGTGTGACTGTGTGTGTGTGGGTGACTGTGTGTCTGTGTGTGTGTGGGTGACTGTGTGTATGTGTGGGTGACTGTGTGTGACCGTGTGTGTGACTGTGTGTGTGTGGGTGACTGTGTGTCTGTGTATGTGTGGGTGACTGTGTGTGACTGTGTCTATGTGTGTGTGTGTGTCTGTGTGTCTCTGTGTGTCTTTGTGTGTGTCTGTGTGTGTGTGGGTGACTGTGTGTGTGTCTGTGTGTGTGTCTGTGTGTGTCTGTGTGTGTGTGTGTCTGTGTGTGTCTCTGTGTGTGTGTGGGTGACTGTGTGTGACTGTGTGTGTGTGGGTGACTGTGTGTCTGTGTGTGTGTGGGTGACTGTGTGTATGTGTGGGTGACTGTGTGTGACCGTGTGTGTCTCTGTGTGTGTGACTGTGTGTGTGTGGGTGACTGTGTGTCTGTGTATGTGTGGGTGACTGTGTGTGACTGTGTCTGTGTGTGTGTGTGTGTCTGTGTGTGTCTCTGTGTGTCTGTGTGTGTGTCTGTGTGTGTGTGGGTGACTGTCTGTGTGTCTGTGTGTGTGTCTGTGTGTGTCTGTGTATGTCTGTGTCTGTGTGTGTGTGTCTGTGTGTGTGTGTGTGTGTCTGTGTGTGTGTGGGTGACTGTGTGTATGTGTGGGTGACTGTGTGTGACTGTGTGTGTGACTGTGTGTGTGTGTGTGACTGTGGATGACTGTGTGTGACTGTGTGTGTGTGTGACTGTGTGTGTGTGTGACTGTGTGTGTCTGTGTGTGTCTGTGTGTGTGTGACTGTGTGTGACTGTGTGTGTGTGACTGTGTGTGTGACTGTGTGTGTGTGTCTCTCTGTATGTCTGTGTCTGTGTGACTGTGTGTGACTGTGTGTGTGTGTCTGTGTGTGTGTGTCTGTGTGTGTCTTTGTGTATGTGTCTGTGTGTGACTGTGTGTGACTGTATGTGTGTGACTGTGTGTGTAACTGTCTGGGTGACTGTGTGTGACTGTGTGTGTGTGTGTGACTGTGTGACTGTGTGTGTGACTGTGTGTGTGACTTTGTGACTGTGTGACTGTGTGTGTATGACTGTGTGTGTGTGTGTGACTGTGTGTGTGACTGTGTGTGTGACTGTGTGTGTGTGACTGTGTGTGACTGTGTGTGTGTCTGTGTATGTGTGTGACTGTGTGTGTGACTGTGTGTGTCTGTGTGTATGTGACTGTGTGTGACTGTGTGTGTGACTGCGTGTGACTGTGTGTGTGTGACTGTGTGTGTGACTGTGTGTGTGACTGTGTGTGACTGTGTGTGTGACTGTGTGTTACTGTGTGTGACTGTGTGTGACTGTGTGTGTGACTGTGTGTGTGTGACTGTGTGTATGACTGTGTGTGTGACTGTGTGTGACTGTGTGTGTGTGACTGTGTGTGTCTGTGTGTGTGTGTCTCTGTGTATGTGTGTGTCTGTGTGTGTGTGTGTCTGTGTGTGTCTCTGTGTGTGTGTGGGTGACTGTGTGTCTGTGTGTGTGTGGGTGACTGTGTGTATGTGTGGGTGACTGTGTGACTGTGTGTGTGTGGGTGACTGTGTGTCTGTGTGTGTGTGGGTGACTGTGTGTATGTGTGGGTGACTGTGTGTGACCGTGTGTGTGACTGTGTGTGTGTGGGTGACTGTGTGTCTCTGTGTGTCTTTGTGTGTGTCTGTGTGTGTGTGGGTGACTGTGTGTGTGTCTGTGTGTGTGTCTGTGTGTGTCTGTGTGTGTGTGTGTCTGTGTGTGTCTCTGTGTGTGTGTGGGTGACTGTGTGTGACTGTGTGTGTGTGGGTGACTGTGTGTCTGTGTGTGTGTGGGTGACTGTGTGTATGTGTGGGTGACTGTGTGTGACCGTGTGTGTCTCTGTGTGTGTGACTGTGTGTGTGTGGGTGACTGTGTGTCTGTGTATGTGTGGGTGACTGTGTGTGACTGTGTCTGTGTGTGTGTTTGTGTCTGTGTGTGTCTCTGTGTGTCTGTGTGTGTGTCTGTGTGTGTGTGGGTGACTGTCTGTGTGTCTGTGTGTGTGTCTGTGTGTGTCTGTGTGTGTCTGTGTGTGTGTGTCTGTGTGTGTGTGTGTGTCTGTGTGTGTGTGGGTGACTGTGTGTATGTGTGGGTGACTGTGTGTGACTGTGTGTGTGACTGTGTGTGTGTGTGTGACTGTGGATGACTGTGTGTGACTGTGTGTGTGTGTGACTGTGTGTGTGTGTGACTGTGTGTGTGTGTGTCTGTGTGTGTCTGTGTGTGTGTGACTGTGTGTGACTGTGTGTGTGTGACTGTGTGTGTGACTGTGTGTGTGTGTCTCTCTGTATGTCTGTGTCTGTGTGACTGTGTGTGACTGTGTGTGTGTGTCTGTGTGTGTGTGTCTGTGTGTGTCTTTGTGTATGTGTCTGTGTGTGACTGTGTGTGACTGTATGTGTGTGACTGTGTGTGTAACTGTCTGGGTGACTGTGTGTGACTGTGTGTGTGTGTGTGACTGTGTGACTGTGTGTGTGACTGTGTGTGTGACTTTGTGACTGTGTGACTGTGTGTGTATGACTGTGTGTGTGTGTGTGACTGTGTGTGTGACTGTGTGTGTGACTGTGTGTGTGTGACTGTGTGTGACTGTGTGTGTGTCTGTGTATGTGTGTGACTGTGTGTGTGACTGTGTGTGTCTGTGTGTATGTGACTGTGTGTGACTGTGTGTGTGACTGCGTGTGACTGTGTGTGTGTGACTGTGTGTGTGACTGTGTGTGTGACTGTGTGTGACTGTGTGTGTGACTGTGTGTTACTGTGTGTGACTGTGTGTGACTGTGTGTGTGACTGTGTGTGTGTGACTGTGTGTATGACTGTGTGTGTGACTGTGTGTGACTGTGTGTGTGTGACTGTGTGTGACTGTGTATGTGTGTGTGACTGTGTGTGACTGTGTGTGTGTGACTGTGTGACTGTGTGTGACTGTGTGTGACTGTGTGACTGTGTGTGACTGTGTGTGTGACTGTGTGTGACTGTGTGACTGTGTGTGACTATGTAACTGTGTGTGACTGTGTGTGTGACTGTGTGTGTGTGTGACTGTGTGTGTGACTGTGTGACTGTGTGACTGTGTGTGACTGTGTGACTGTGTGTGACTGTGTGTGTGACTGTGTGTGACTGTGTGACTGTGTGTGACTATGTAACTGTGTGTGTCTGTGTGTGTGACTGTGTGTGTGTGTGTGTGTAGACCCAGGAGCCAGTGAAGGTGTTTGGGAGCCACGGAGGAGCTGTGACTGGGTTGGCTGTCTCACACAGACACGACCTGGCAGCCTCCACCGCACTAGACGGTGACACACACAGAGACACACACAGAGACACACACAGAGACACACAGTCACACACAGTGACACACACATACAGTCACATACAGTCACAGTCACACACACACACAGACACACACAGATACACACAGTCACACACAGTCACACACACACATACACACAGACACACACAGTCACACACACACAGTCACATACAGACACACACACACACAGTCACACACAGTCACACACACAGTCACACACAGTCACACACACATATACACAGACACACACACAGTCACACACACACAGTCACACACAGTCACACACACACAGTCAGACACACAGTCACACATACACCCAGTCACACACAGTCACACACAGACACACACAGACACACACAGACACAGTCACACACACAGTCACACACACAGTCACACACACACACAGTCACACACACAGTCACACATACACACAGTCACACACAGTCACACACAGTCACACACACACACATACACACAGTCACACATACACACACACAGTCGCCCACACAGACACACACAGTCACACACAGTCACACACACACATACACACAGTCACACACACACAGTCATACACACAGTCACACACAGTCACACATACACACAGTCACACACTTTCACACACACAGTCACACACAGTCACACACATACACAGACACACACACACACAGTCACACACACACATCAACAACAACAACAACCGCCATTCGCCACTAAGTGGCGGTGACGTCACCACGACGCTTGTGCCAGGCTATGTGCACCCTGAGGCCACGTGAAGTGTCGAACGCCCGCTGGCAGGAGGTCACGGGGCAGACCCAGGTGCCACGGGTCGACTGACTGAGATGACTGGCTGATGCACCACCTGTGCCCCCTACTGTGCCAACCTGCTGTGCTTTAGCCACCCGGCGCTCCGCTCGCTGTTGTGAGCGTCGCTCCTCCGCCCTCCGTTGTTGTTGGAGGGCGACTGCCTCCAACTGCCCAGTAGCATCCTTCACGAGCCTCCTCCACAGAGGCCGATCTTGACACCGCTGGTACCAGTCATCGGCATGTCCACTCAGCTCCACGTCCTCCTGTACCACATCACTCCATCTCTTCTCTAGCCCGTGCCGCGCCCGCTTAGCCCCCTCAATCCGGCCGAACAAAAGCTGTTTCGTGTGACTGTGTGTGTGTCTGTGTGTGTCTGTGTGACTGTGTGTGTGACTGTGTGTGTGTGTGTGACTGCGTGTGTGTCACTGTGTGTGTCACTGTGTGTGTCACTGTGTGTGTGTGAGACTGTGTGTATGTGTCTGTGTGATTGTGTGTGTGATTGTGTGTGTGTCTGTGTGTGTGTCTGTCACTGTGTGACTGTGTTTGTGTGACTGTGTGTGACTGTGTGACTGTGTGACTGTGTGTGTGTGTGACTGTGTGTGACTGTGTGTGACTATGTGACTGTGTGTGTGTCTGTGTGTGTGTGTGTCTGTGTGTGTGAATGTGACTGTATGTGTGTGACTGTGTGTGTCTGTGTGTGTGTGACTGTGTGTGACTTTGTGTGTCTGCTAGTGACTGTGTGACTGTGTGTGTGTGTGACTGTGTGTGTCTGTGTGTGTGTGACTGTGTGTGACTGTGTGTGTGTGACGGTGTGTGTGACTGTGTGTGTGTCTGTGACTGTGTGACTGTGACTGTGTGTGTGTGACTGTGTGTGACTGTGTGTGTGTGACTGTGTGTGTGTGACTGTGTGTGTGTGTGACTGTGTGTGTGACTGTGTGTGTGACTGTGTGTGACTGTGTGTGACTGTGTGTGACTGTGTGTCTGTGTGTGACTGTCTGTGTGTGACTGTCTGTGTGTGACTGTGTGTCTGTGTGTGACTGTGTGTGTGACTGTGTGACTGTGTGTGTGTGACTGTGTGTGTGTGTGACTGTGTGTGTGACTGTGTGTGTCTGTGTGTGTGACTGTGTGTGACTGTGTGTGTGTGACTGTGTGTGTGTGTGACTGTGTATGACTGTATGACTGTGTGTGTGTGACTGTGTATGACTGTGTGACTGTGTGTGTGTGACTGTGTGTGTGTGTGACTGTGTGTGTGTGTGTGTGACTGTGTGTGTGTATGTGACTGTGTGTGTGACTGTGTGTGTGACTCTGTGTGTCTGTGTGTGTGACTGTGTGACTGTGTGTGTGACTGTGTGTGTGTGACTGTGTATGTGTGACTGTGTGTGTGACTGTGTGACTGTGTGTGTGTCTGTGTGTGTGACTGTGTGTGACTGTGTGTGTGACTGTGTGTGACTGTGTGACTGTGTGTGACTATGTGACTATGTGTGACTATGTGTGACTGTGTGTGTGACTGTGTGTGTGTATGTGACTGTGTGTGTGTGACTGTGTGTGACTGTGACTGTGTGTGTGTGTGACTGTGTGTGTGTGTGACTGTGTGTGTGTATGTGACTGTGTGTGTGACTGTGTGTGTGTGACTGTGTGTGTCTGTGTGTGTGACTGTGTGACTGTGTGTGTGACTGTGTGTGTGTGTGACTGTGTGTGTGTGACTGTGTGTGTGTGACTGTGACTGTGTGTGACTGTGTGTGCGTGTGTGACTGTGTGTGACTGTGTGTGACTGTGTGTGTGTGACTGTGTGTCTGTGTGTCTGTGTGTGACTGTGTGTGTGTGACTGTGTGTGTGTGTGACTGTGTGTGTGTGTGACTGTGTGTGTGTGACTGTGTGTGACTGTGTGTGTGTGTGACTGTGTGTGTGTGACTGTGTGTGTGTCACTGTGTGTGTCACTGTGTGTGACTGTGTGTGTGTGACTGTGTGTGTGTGTGTGACTGTGTGTGTGTGACTGTGTGTGTGTGACTGTGACTGTGTGTGACTGTGTGTGTGTGTGACTGTGTGTGACTGTGTGTGTGTGTGACTGTGTGTGTGTGTCTGTGTGTATGACTGTGTGTGTGTGTGTAGGACGAGTGAGGGTGTACGACACAGCTGCTGGTGGTGCTGTCTTAGCCGAGTCGCTCTTCCCTCAGCCCGCAACGTCCCTGGCCTGGGCCCCGGCCTCGGTGAGCCCCTCCCCCCACTACTCACAACACCCCCCACTACTCACAACACCCCCCCACTACTCACAACCCCACCCACTACTCACAACACCCCCCACTACTCACAACACCCCCCACTACTCACAACACCCCCCCCACTACTCACAACACCCCCCCACTACTCACAACACCCCTCCACTACTCACAACACCCCCCACTACTCACAACACCCCCCCACTACTCACAACACCCCCCCACTACTCACAACCCCACCCCCCCCCCCACTACTCACAACCCCACCCCCACTTCTCACAACCCCACCCCCCACTACTCACAACACCCCCCCACTACTCACAACCCCCCCCACTACTCACAACACCCCCCCACTACTCACAACCCCACCCCCCACTACTCACAACCCCCCACTACTCACAACACCCCCCCACTACTCACAACCCCCCTCCCACTACTCACAACACCCCCCCCACTACTCACAACACCCCCTACTACTCACAACCCCCCCCACTACTCACAACACCCCCCACTACTCACAACACCCCCCACTACTCACAACACCCCCCACTACTCACAACACCCACCACTACTCACAACACCCCCCACTACTCACAACACCCCCCCACTACTCACAACACCCCCCCACTACTCACAACACCCCCCACTACTCACAACACCCCCCACTACTCACAACACCCCCCACTACTCACACACCCCCCCACTACTCACAACACCCCCCCCCCACTACTCACAACACCCCCCCACTACTCACAACACCCCCCACTACTCACAACACCCCCCACTACTCACAACACCCCCACTACTCACAACACCCCCCCACTACTCACAACACCCCCCCACTACTCACAACACCCCCCACTACTCAACAACACCCCCCACTACTCACAACACCCCCCCACTACTCACAACACCCCCCCACTACTCACAACACCCCCCACTACTCACAACCCCCCACTACTCACAACACCCCCCACTACTCACAACACCCCCACTACTCACAACACCCCCCCCACTACTCACAACACCCCCCCCACTACTCACAAACCCCCCACTACTCACAACACCCCCCACTACTCACAACACCCCCCCACTACTCACAACACCCCCCCACTACTCACAACACCCCCCCACTACTCACAACACCCCCCACTACTCACAACACCCCCCACTACTCACAACACCCCCACTACTCACAACACCCCCCCCACTACTCACAACACCCCCCCACTACTCACAACACCCCCCACTACTCACAACACCCCCCACTACTCACAACACCCCCCCACTACTCACAACACCCCCCCACTACTCACAACACCCCCCACTACTCACAACCCCCCCCACTACTCACAACACCCCCCACTACTCACAACACCCCCCACTACTCACAACACCCCCCCACTACTCACAACACCCCCCACTACTCACAACACCCCCCACTACTCACAACACCCCTCCCACTACTCACAACCCCCCTCCCACTACTCACAACACCCCCCCACTACTCACAACACCCCCCACTACTCACAACACCCCCCCCCCCCACTACTCACAACACCCCCCCACTACTCACAACACCCCCCACTACTCACAACACCCCCCCCCCACTACTCACAACACCCCCCCACTACTCACAACACCCCCCACTACTCACAACACCCCCCACTACTCACAACACCACCCCACTACTCACAACACCTCCCACTACTCACAACACCCCCCCACTACTCACAACACCCCCCACTACTCACAACCCCCCCCACTACTCACAACACCCCCCACTACTCACAACACCCCCCCACTACTCACAACACCCCCCACTACTCACAACACCCCCCACTACTCACAACACCCCCCACTACTCACAACACCCCCCACTACTCACACACCCCCACTACTCACAACACCCCCCACTACTCACAACACCCCCCACTACTCACAACACCCCCCCACTACTCACAACACCCCCCCCCCCCACACTACTCACAACACCCCCCCCCCCCACTACTCACAACACCCCCCCACTACTCACAACACCCCCCCACTACTCACAACACCCCCCACTACTCACAACACCCCCCCACTACTCACAACACCTCCCACTACTCACAACACCCCCCCACTACTCACAACACCCCCCACTACTCACAACACCCCCACTACTCACAACCCCCCTCCCACTACTCACAACACCCCCCACTACTCACAACACCCCCCCACTACTCACAACACCCCCCACTACTCACAACACCCCCCCACTACTCACAACACCCCCCACTACTCACAACCCCCCCCACTACTCACAACACCCCCCCACTACTCACAACACCCCTCCCACTACTCACAACACCCCCCACTACTCACAACACCCCCCCACTACTCACAACACCCCCCACTACTCACAACACCCCCCCACTACTCACAACACCCCCCCACTACTCACAACACCACCCCACTACTCACAACACCACCCCACTACTCACAACACCCCCCACTACTCACAACACCCCCCCACTACTCACAACACCCCCCCACTACTCACAACACCCCCCACTACTCACAACACCACCCCACTACTCACAACACCACCCCACTACTCACAACACCCCCCACTACTCACAACACCCCCCACTACTCACAACACCCCCCCACTACTCACAACACCCCCCACTACTCACAACACCCCCCACTACTCACAACACCCCCACTACTCACAACACCCCCCACTACTCACAACACCCCCCACTACTCACAACACCCCCCCACTACTCACAACACCACCCACTACTCACAACACCCCCCACTACACTCACAACACCCCCCTACACCCTCACTACTCACAACACCCCCCACTACTCACAACCCCCCCCACTACTCACAACACCCAACCCACTACTCACAACACCCCCCCACTACTCACAACACCCCCCCACTACTCACAACACCCCCCACTACTCACAACACCCCCCCACTACTCACAACACCCCCCCACTACTCACAACACCCCCCCACTACTCACAACACCACCCCACTACTCACAACACCCCCCACTACTCACAACACCCCCACTACTCACAACACCCCCCCACTACTCACAACACCCCCACTACTCACAACACCCCCCACTACTCACACACCCCCCACTACTCACAACACCCCCCACTACTCACAACACCACCCCACTACTCACAACACCCCCCCAACACCCCCCACTACTCACAACACCCCCCACTACTCACAACACCCCCCCACTACTCACAACACCCCCCACTACTCACAACACCACCCCACTACTCACAACAC
>NW_027423174.1:0-10000 GCF_048934315.1 Petromyzon marinus
GTGAGTGAGTAGGTGAGTAGGTGAGTGAGTAGGTGAGTAGGTGAGTGAGTAGGTGAGTAGGTGAGTGAGTAGGTGAGTGAGTAGGTGAGTAGGTGAGTGAGTAGGTGAGTAGGTGAGTAGGTGAGTGAGTAGGTGAGTGAGTAGGTGAGTAGGTGAGTGAGTAGGTGAGTGAGTAGGTGAGTGAGTAGGTGAGTAGGTGAGTGAGTAGGTGAGTGAGTAGGTGAGTGAGTAGGTGAGTAGGTGAGTGAGTAGGTGAGTGAGTAGGTGAGTGAGTAGGTGAGTAGGTGAGTGAGTAGGTGAGTGAGTAGGTGAGTGAGTAGGTGAGTGAGTAGGTGAGTAGGTGAGTGAGTGAGTAGGTGAGTGAGTAGGTGAGTGAGTAGGTGGAGTAGGTGAGTGAGTAGGTGAGTGAGTAGGTGAGTAGGTGAGTGAGTAGGTGAGTAGGTGAGTGAGTAGTGAGTGAGTAGGTGAGTGAGTAGGTGAGTGAGTAGGTGAGTAGGTGAGTGAGTAGGTGAGTGAGTAGGTGAGTGAGTAGGTGAGTAGGTGAGTGAGTAGGTGAGTGAGTAGGTGAGTGAGTGGGTGAGTAGGTGAGTGAGTAGGTGAGTGAGTAGGTGAGTAGGTGAGTGAGTAGGTGAGTGGTGAGTGAGTAGGTGAGTGAGTAGGTGAGTGAGTAGGTGAGTGAGTAGTGTGAATATAAGTAGGTGAGTGAGTAGGTGAGTAGTAGGTGAGTAGGTGAGTGAGTAGGTGAGTGAGTAGGTGAGTGAGTAGGTGAGTAGGTGAGTGAGTAGGTGAGTGAGTAGGTGAGTGAGTGGTGAGTAGGTGAGTGAGTAGGTGAGTGAGTAGGTGAGTGAGTAGGTGAGTGAGTAGGTGAGTAGGTGAGTGAGTAGGTGTAGTGAGTAGGTGAGTGAGTAGGTGAGTGAGTAGGTGTGTGAGTAGGTGAGTAGAAGTTGAGTAGGTGAGTGAGTAGGTGAGTGAGTAGGTGAGTGAGTAGGTGAGTGAGTAGGTGAGTGAGTAGGTGAGTGAGTAGGTGAGTGAGTAGGTGAGTGAGTGAGTAGGTGAGTGAGTAGGTGAGTGAGTAGGTGAGTAGGTGAGTAGGTGAGTGAGTAGGTGAGTGAGTAGGTGAGTAGGTGAGTGAGTAGGTGAGTAGGTGAGTGAGTAGGTGAGTGAGTAGGTGAGTGAGTAGGGTGAGTAGGTGAGTGAGTAGGTGAGTGAGTAGGTGAGTGAGTAGTGAGTGGTGAGTGAGTAGGTGAGTGGTAGGTGAGTAGGTGAGTGAGTAGGTGAGTGAGTAGGTGAGTGAGTAGGTGAGTAGGTGAGTGAGTAGGTGAGTGAGTAGGTGAGTGAGTAGAGTGAGTAGGTGAGTGAGTAGAGTGAGTAGGTGAGTGAGTAGGTGAGTGAGTAGGTGAGTGGGTGAGTGAGTAGGTGAGTAGGTGAGTGAGTAGGTGAGTGAGTAGGTGAGTGAGTAGGTGAGTAGGTGAGTGAGTAGGTGAGTGAGTAGGTGAGTGAGTGGTGAGTAGGTGAGTGAGTGAGTGAGTAGGTGAGTGAGTGAGTAGGTGAGTGAGTAGGTGAGTGAGTGGTGAGTAGGTGAGTGAGTGAGTAGGTGAGTATGTGAGTGAGTAGGTGAGTAGGTGAGTGAGTAGGTGAGTGAGTAGGTGAGTGAGTAGGTGAGTAGGTGAGTGAGTAGGTGAGTGAGTAGGTGAGTGAGGTTAGGTGAGTGAGTAGGTGAGTAGGTGAGTGAGTAGGTGAGTGGAGTAGGTGAGTGAGTAGGTGAGTAGGTGAGTGAGTAGGTGAGTGAGTAGGTGAGTGAGTAGGTGAGTAGGTGAGTGTGTAGGGGTTGTGAGTAGTGAGTGGTGAGTGAGTAGGGGAGTTGAGTGAGTAGGTGAGTGAGTAGGTGAGTAGGTGAGTGAGTAGGTGAGTGAGTAGGTGAGTGAGTAGGTGAGTGAGTAGGTGAGTGGTGAGTAGATTGTTGAGTGAGTAGGTGAGTGAGTAGGTGAGTAGGTGAGTGGTAGGTGAGTGTAGTGAGTAGGTGAGTGAGTAGGTGAGTGAGTAGGTGAGTGAGTAGGTAGTGAGTAGGTGAGTGAGTAGGTGAGTAGGTGAGTGAGTGAGGTGAGTAGTGAGTGAGTTGGTGAGTAGGTGAGTGAGTAGGTGAGTGAGTAGGTGGTGAAGGTGAGTAGGTGAGTGAGTAGGTGAGTGAGTAGGTGAGTAGGTGAGTGAGTAGGTGAGTGAGTAGGTGAGTGAGTAGTGAGTAGGTGAGTGAGTAGGAGTGAGTAGGTGAGTGAGTAGGTGAGTGAGTAGGTGAGTGAGTAGGTGAGTAGGTGAGTGAGTGAGTAGGTGAGTGAGTGAGTAGGTGAGTGAGTAGGAGTGTGAGTGGTGAGTAGGTGAGTGAGTAGGTGAGTGAGTAGGTGAGTGAGTGAGAGGTGAGTAGGTGAGTGAGTGGTGAGTAGGTGAGTAGGTGAGTGAGTAGGTGAGTGAGTAGGTGAGTGAGTAGGTGAGTGAGTAGGTGAGTAGGTGAGTGAGTAGGTGAGTAGGTGAGTAGGTGAGTGAGTAGGTGAGTGAGTAGGTGAGTGAGTAGGTGAGTGAGGAGTGAGTAGGTGAGTGAGTAGGTGAGTGAGTAGGTGAGTAGGTGAGTAGGTGAGTGAGTAGGTGAGTAGGTGAGTGAGTAGGTGAGTGAGTAGGTGAGTGAGTAGGTGAGTAGGTGAGTGGGTGAGTAGGTGAGTGAGTAGGTGAGTGAGTAGGTGAGTGAGTAGGTGAGTGAGTAGGTGAGTAGGTGAGTGAGTAGGTGAGTGAGTAGGTGAGTGAGTAGGTGAGTAGGTGAGTGAGTAGGTGAGTGAGTAGGGAGTGAGTAGGTGAGTGAGTAGGTGAGTGAGTAGGTGAGTAGGTGAGTGAGTAGGTGAGTGAGTAGGTGAGTGAGTGAGTAGGTGAGTGAGTAGGTGAGTAGGTGAGTGAGTAGGTGAGTGAGTAGGTGAGTGAGTAGGTGAGTGAGTAGGTGAGTAGTGAGTGAGTAGGTGAGTGAGTAGGTGAGTAGGTGAGTGAGTAGGTGAGTGAGTAGGTGAGTGAGTAGGTGAGTGAGTGAGTGAGTAGGTGAGTGAGTAGGTGAGTGAGTAGGTGAGTGAGTGAGTGAGTAGGTGAGTGAGTAGGTGAGTGAGTAGGTGAGTAGGTGAGTGAGTAGGTGAGTGAGTAGGTGAGTTAGTAGGTGAGTAGGTGAGTGAGTAGGTGAGTGAGTAGGTGAGTGAGTAGGTGAGTAGGTGAGTGAGTAGGTGAGTGAGTAGGTGAGTAGGTGAGTGAGTAGGTGAGTGAGTAGGTGAGTGGGTGAGTAGGTGAGTAGGTGAGTGAGTAGGTGAGTGAGTAGGTGAGTAGGTGAGTGAGTAGGTGAGTGAGTGAGTGAGTAGGTGAGTGAGTGAGTAGGTGAGTAGGTGAGTGAGTAGGTGAGTGAGTGAGTGAGTAGGTGAGTGAGTAGGTGAGTGAGTAGGTGAGTAGGTGAGTGAGTAGGTGAGTGAGTAGGTGAGTGAGTAGGTGAGTAGGTGAGTAGGTGAGTGAGTAGGTGAGTAGGTGAGTAGGTGAGTGAGTAGGTGAGTGAGTAGGTGAGTAGGTGAGTGAGTAGGTGAGTAGGTGAGTGAGTAGGTGAGTAGGTGAGTGAGTGAGTGAGTAGGTGAGTGAGTAGGTGAGTAGGTGAGTGAGTAGGTGAGTGAGTAGGTGAGTGAGTAGGTGAGTAGGTGAGTGAGTAGGTGAGTGAGTAGGTGAGTAGGTGAGTAGGTGAGTGAGTAGGTGAGTGAGTAGGTGAGTGAGTGAGTAGGTGAGTGAGTAGGTGAGTGAGTAGGTGAGTAGGTGAGTGAGTAGGTGAGTAGGTGAGTGAGTAGGTGAGTGAGTAGGTGAGTGAGTAGGTGAGTGAGTAGGTGAGTGAGTAGGTGAGTGAGTAGGTGAGTGAGTAGGTGAGTAGGTGAGTGAGTAGGTGAGTGAGTAGGTGAGTAGGTGAGTGAGTAGGTGAGTGAGTAGGTGAGTAGGTGAGTGAGTAGGTGAGTGAGTAGGTGAGTAGGTGAGTAGGTGAGTGAGTAGGTGAGTGAGTAGGTGAGTAGGTGAGTGAGTAGGTGAGTAGGTGAGTGAGTAGGTGAGTAGGTGAGTGAGTGAGTGAGTAGGTGAGTGAGTAGGTGAGTAGGTGAGTGAGTAGGTGAGTGAGTAGGTGAGTGAGTAGGTGAGTAGGTGAGTGAGTAGGTGAGTGAGTAGGTGAGTAGGTGAGTAGGTGAGTGAGTAGGTGAGTGAGTAGGTGAGTGAGTAGGTGAGTGAGTGAGTAGGTGAGTGAGTAGGTGAGTGAGTAGGTGAGTAGGTGAGTGAGTAGGTGAGTAGGTGAGTGAGTAGGTGAGTGAGTAGGTGAGTGAGTAGGTGAGTGAGTAGGTGAGTGAGTAGGTGAGTGAGTAGGTGAGTAAGTAGGTGAGTAGGTGAGTAGGTGAGTGAGTAGGTGAGTGAGTAGGTGAGTGAGTAGGTGAGTGAGTAGGTGAGTGAGTAGGTGAGTGAGTAGGTGAGTGAGTAGGTGAGTAGGTGAGTGAGTAGGTGAGTGAGTAGGTGAGTGAGTAGGTGAGTAGGTGAGTGAGTAGGTGAGTGAGTAGGTGAGTGAGTAGGTGAGTGAGTAGGTGAGTGAGTAGGTGAGTAGGTGAGTGAGTAGGTGAGTGAGTAGGTGAGTGAGTAGGTGAGTAGGTGAGTAGGTGAGTGAGTAGGTGAGTGAGTAGGTGAGTGAGTAGGTGAGTGAGTAGGTGAGTGAGTAGGTGAGTGGGTGAGTAGGTGAGTGAGTAGGTGAGTAGGTGAGTGAGTGAGTGAGTAGGTGAGTAGGTGAGTAGGTGAGTGAGTAGGTGAGTGAGTGAGTAGGTGAGTAGGTGAGTGAGTAGGTGAGTGAGTAGGTGAGTAGGTGAGTAGGTGAGTAGGTGAGTGAGTAGGTGAGTAGGTGAGTAGGTGAGTAGGTGAGTGAGTAGGTGAGTGAGTGAGTGATCCTCACCTCTGTCGCCTGTGGCTCTTGACACAAATTCGTTGTCCTCCAGGTAGCAGAGGGAGCGGTTCAGCACCTCCACCACCGCCTCACTCAGCACGACTCCTCCCCCTCGGGGAAAGGCTCCGCCCCCTCGGACCGAGTCCCCACCCCCTGGAGCCGAGTCTCCGCCCCCTGTAGCCGAGTCCCCGCCCCCTGGAGCCGAATACCCGCCCCCAGGGGCCGAGTTCCCGCCCCCAGGGGCCGAGTACCCGCCCCCAGGGGCCGAGTTCCCGCCTCCTCGGGCCGAGTCCCCGCCCCCTGGGGCCGAGTCCCCGCCCCCTGGGGCCGAGTCTCCGCCCCTTCTGGCCATGACTCCGCCCCTTTCTCCACCACCACCATCACCACCACCACCACCACCACCGCCAGACTGGGCCAGGCTTGATGCAAGCAGAGTGTAGGAGACGTAGCGGTGCAAGTCAGCGCGTGAGTTAGCAACTCCACCAACGATCACCTGGGGAGACAGGGAGAGTGTATAGTGTAGTGTATAGTGTAGTGTATAGTGTAGTGTATAGTGTAGTGTATAGTGTAGTGTATAGTGTAGTGTATAGTGCAAGTCAGCGCGTGAGTTAGCAACTCCACCAACGATCACCTGGGGAGACAGGGAGAGTGTATAGTGTAGTGTATAGTGTAGTGTATAGTGTAGTGTATAGTGTAGTGTATAGTGTAGTGTATAGTGTAGTCAGCGCGTGAGTTAGCAACTCCACCAACTATCACCTGGGGAGACAGGGAGGGCGTGTAGTGTATAGTGTAGTGTATAGTGTAGTGTATAGTGTAGTGTATAGTGTAGTGTATAGTGTAGTGTATAGTGTAGTGTATAGTGTAGTGTATAGTGCAAGTCAGCGCGTGAGTTAGCAACTCCACCAACGATCACCTGGGGAGACAGGGAGAGGCTGTAGTGTATAGTGTAGTGTATAGTGTAGTGTATAGTGTAGTGTATAGTGTAGTGTATAGTGCAAGTCAGCGCGTGAGTTAGCAACTCCACCAACGATCACCTGGGGAGACAGGGAGAGTGTATAGTGTAGTGTATAGTGTAGTGTATAGTGTAGTGTGTAGTGTAGTGTATAGTGTAGTGTATAGTGTTGTGTATAGTGTAGTGTATAGTGCAAGTCAGCGCGTGAGTTAGCAACTCCACCAACGATCACCTGGGGAGACAGGGAGAGGGTGTAGTGTAGTGTATAGTGTAGTGTATAGTGTAGTGTATAGTGTAGTGTATAGTGTAGTGTATAGTGTAGTGTATAGTAGTGTATAGTGTAGTGTATAGTGTAGTGTATAGTGTAGTGTATAGTGTAGTGTAGTGTATATTGTGTAGTATATAATGTAGTGTATAGTATATAATGTATAATGTAGTGTATAGTGTAGTGTATAGTGTGTAGTAGTGTATAACGTAGTGTATAGTGTAGTGTATTGTATAGTGTGTAGTATATAATGTAGTGAAGTGTATAGTGTAGTGTAGTAGTGTATAGTGTAGTGTATAGTGTAGTATATAGTGTAGTGTATAGTATATAATGTAGTGTATAGTGTAGTGTAGTGAGTACCTCCAGCAGGGCACGTGCCATTTGCATGCTGGGTCCCTTCCCCGGCTCTCCCACGAGGCAGCTGTGGACGGGGCGCTGGGCACCAGCGACGATCCTCAGGGCGACAGTCAGCTCAGAGGGAGAGCACAGCAGGAAACTCTCTCCTGTGTGACACACACAGTGACACACACAGTGACACACACACAGTGACACACACAGTGACACACACAGTGAGATACACACAGACACACACACACACACAGTGAGACACACACAGTGACACACACAGAGACACACACACACACAGTGACACACACACAGTGACACACACAGTGACACACACAGTGACACACACACACACAGTGACACACACACACAGTGAGATACACAGTGACACACACAGTGACACACACACACACAGTGACACACACACAGTGACACACACAGTGAGATACACACAGTGACACACACAGTGACACACACAGTGACACACACACACACAGTGACACACACACACACAGTGAGATACACAGTGACACACACAGTGACACACACACACACAGTGACACACACACAGTGACACACACAGTGAGATACACACAGTGACACACACAGTGACACACACAGTGAGATACACACAGTGACACACACACAGTGGCACACACAGTGACACACACAGTGACACACACAGTGACACACACAGTGACACACACACACACACAGTGACACACAGTGAGATACACACACAGTCACACACACAGACACACACAGTGAGACACACACACACACAGACACACACACACACATACACACAGACACACACAGTGACACACACAGTGACACACACACACAGACACACACACACACACACAGACACACACACAGTCACACACAGTGACACACATACACAGTCACACACACAGTGACACACACACAGTGACACACACACAGTGACACACACAGTGACACACACACAGTGACACACACACAGTGACACACACAGTGAGACACACACAGTGACACACACACAGTGACACACACAGTGAGATACACACAGTGAGATACACACAGTGAGATACACACAGTGAGACACACACAGTGACACACACACAGTGACACACACACAGTGACACACACACAGTGACACACACAGTGACACACACACAGTGACACACACACACACAGTGACACACACACAGTGACACACACAGTGAGATACACACAGTGAGATACACACAGTGAGACACACACAGTGACACACACAGTGACACACACAGTGACACACACACACAGTGACACACACAGTGACACACACAGTGACACACACACACACAGTGACACACACAGTGACACACACAGTGAGATACACACAGTGACACACACACAGTGACACACACAGTGACACACACACACAGTGACACACACACAGTGACACACACACAGTGACACACACAGTGACACACACACAGTGACACACACAGTGACACACACAGTGACACACACAGTGACACACACACAGTGACACACAGTGACACACAGTGACACACACAGTGAGAGACACACACAGTGACACACACAGTGACACACACACAGTGACACACACAGTGACACACACAGTGACACACACACAGTGACACACACACACACACAGTGAGACACACACAGACACACACACACACATACACACAGACACACACAGTGAGACACACAGTGACACACACAGTGACACACACACAGTGACACACACAGTGACACACACACAGTGACACACACAGTGACACACACACAGTGACACACACAGTGACACACACACAGTGACACACACAGTGACAAACACAGTGACACACACAGTGACACACACACACAGTGACACACACAGTGACACACACAGTGACACACACACACAGTGACACACACAGTGACACACACACACACACAGTGACACACACAGTGACACACACACAGTGACACACACACACAGTGACACACACAGTGTCATACACAGTGACACACACACACACAGTGACACACACACACAGTGACACACACACAGTGACACACACAGTGACACACACACAGTGACACACACAGTGACACACACAGTGACACACACACACAGTGACACACACACAGTGACACACACACACAGTGACACACACAGTGACACACACACACAGTGACACACACAGTGTGACACACACAGTGACACACAGTGACACACACACAGTGACACACACACAGTGACACACACAGTGACACACACACAGTGAGACACACACACACACAGACACACAGTGAGACATACACACACACACACAGACACACACACACAGTGAGACACACACAGTGAGACACACACAGTGAGACACACACACAGTGAGACACACACACACACAGACACACAGTGAGACATACACACACACAGACACACAGTGAGACATACACACACACAGACACACAGTGAGACATACACACACACAGACACACAGTGAGACACACACACACACAGACACACAGTGAGACATACACACACACAGACACACACACACAGACACACACACACAGTGAGACACACACAGTGAGACACACACACAGTGAGACACACACACAGACACACAGTGAGACACACACACACAGACACACACAGACACACACAGTGACACACACAGTGACACACACACACACAGTGACACACACACACACACGTGTGGTACCCACGTGTGTGTGTGTGTGTACCACACTGTGTGTACCCACGTGTGTGTGTGTGTGTCTGTGTGTATGTGTGTGTGTGTACCACGTGTGTGTATCTGTGTGTGTGTACCACACTGTGTGTGTGTACCACACGTGTGTGTGTATGTGTGTCTGTGTGCGTGTGTATCTATCTGTGTGTGTGTATGTGTGTGTGTATGTGTGTGTGTGTGTACCCACGTGTGTGTGTCTGTGTGTATGTGTGTGTGTGTATGTGTGTCTGTGTGTGTGTGTATCTGTGTGTGTGTGTATGTGTGTGTGTGTAACCGGTCCCGGGCCTCCCCTAGGTCGACTCAGCCTCAAATGAGTACCTGGTGCGGTGTGTAAACATCGCCACTAGGGAGACAAAGGCGGTCGGGCGTGGTGCTGGCCACCCACCCCCTCGTGTACCGTTCCGGCCTTCATAGGTGCTCGCTAACAGCACTTGCCCCTACAGTCTGTTACAGGCTATACGGGGGATCTTTGTCTTTGTTTATCTTTGTGTGTATGTGTATCTATCTGTGTGTGTGTGTGTGTATGTGTGTATGTGTATGTGTGTCTGTGTGTGTGTGTGTATCTGTGTGTGTGTATGTGTATCTATCTGTGTGTGTATCTGTGTGTGTGTGTATGTGTGTGTGTGTACCCACGTGTGTGTGTATCTGTGTGTGTGTGTACCACGTGTGTGTATGTGTATCTATCTGTGTGTGTATGTGTGTGTGTATGTGTGTGTGTGTACCCACGTGTGTAT